>NC_056737.1:1262740271-1262985271 GCF_019279795.1 Protopterus annectens
AATGATAAACAAATAGGCCACTTGGGCAGGAGGGGGTTGATGATCTGCATTGGGCAGTTTGTGGGGTTAAAAAAAAGGCAAATCACTTAGGAGCAAGAAAACTTGATAGCATAGTACAAAGGAGATTGAAGACTGTACGTTTCATAGGAAAACCTTTAAATTGAATGCATTTTTTTCCCCAGGTGACTGGCCACCAGGTGTTTACTTACTTTTTAAGACTCTACATCAAATTCTAAACTGTTACATGCACCACCCAGTGGGAGATGACAAATTTCCAACTTGTACACAAAAGTTCTGTGTTGCCACCTTCTGCCAAACTATTTTCTATGGTATATATCCAAATATGAACTAAAATATGTATGTAGCATATATACTACAAATATGTACATCATAATATTAATAGGGCAGATTGTAATACAGAAAGCGCACTTCACTCTGAATGATACTTGCTTAATCACCTCTGCCCCCCATAATGTTATTTAGAGGTTTGTAGCTAGAATACTTGATACCTTTATACTGTAGAAATACTGCCTCTTTAAAAATGAATTTGTAGACAATAGGTTATAGACTGTAGCTATGATGGCCATTCTCAGCATGTCTAAGGCATTACAATTAGAATGTTTCTTGTCTTTCTCCTCAGTTTGTGACTAGAAGACAGTCACATTTCAGGAATGTACACGAGCTGCTAGATACTAATCACTGTCAGCAATATCTGACTACATCTCGTTCAGTAAATGTTACAGCAAATCTACTGGAACAGAGTGCTTATGCCCAAGCATCTGCCAGTTAGGTCATTAGCGGCTATCCAAGTAGTGACAAATGTCACACACTTGTCCCAGGGGCATCTGTCATCCTTGTAAACTATATGCAGCTTCTGGTGCAGCTCAGTGTGATTAGTGCAGTTCAGCCTTATTTCAGCAACTCATTTTAAAGTGCCTTTCTACTTGCATGTCAGCCTCAGACATGGATTTTTCAGAGCTACTGCTATCTATCACTCAAACACGATAACATGCATTAGTAGCCATGCTAAAAACTGCTTTCATCAACTACCTTATGAGTTTTAAAACTTAAAGGAAAACTGGAACTAATACTTGCTCTTTTCGGAAACACAACTCACACCCTAGGTTTCTATATCTTATAACTCAGACAGCAAGTGAAGACCATGACTTATAAGGGTGGGTGTTAAGTACGACTGGAAAATGTGGGCAGAGAAAGTATGAAACAGTCTGTGGTTTACTTATTTTGCAATTACTTTAAATTCATGACAGAATCTTGGGTTTTAAGTATAATTACATACTCACATTACGTTAACAGTTAACACTCCACAATATTTTCACTTATTTATCTGTAACAAGGCCAAAATGCCCTAAGGCTATGGGATAAGAGTGTCTGTAATGAGGTAGTTAACAGTGACTACTGAAACTACATAACCACTTGTGCCATGTGGACTACATAATAACGTGCTATAAATTCTATTACATGTTCCATTTCTACTCATCAAAAAGAAACAATCTACCTTCCACAGCTCAAAAAAATGGGTTGTAAAAGGGCAGAAATAAACAATTTAAAGAATGTGAATGCTAAGTCAAGAAATTAAGAGTATGGTCTACAACACAGTACAAAGCTAGTTGGTATAAAATGGATTTATGACACTTTACAAAGTCATGTTGCATTAAAGCACAAATTGAAAATAGTGAACTCACAGAGTCTACGTTTTGATAAATCTGAAAAATGAAAGCTTGCTATTCCAATATGAGATTATTTTACTCTGTATGCATGTGTGTGTGAGAGTATGCACACATGGTCACGTGAATGCTAGTACATGGGTGGGAAAAATCACTTGCACCCATTCACAGATGAAGCTACCTCCATACACCCCATTTTAATTACTACACTTCTGAAAAGCCGAAAGACGCAACAACAACTTCTGAGGTACAACTTAGGGGATGATTTAATATTCATGTACAGGCTGCACTGGTGCACACCCCTACATGAGGATGGAAGGCACTTACCTACTGCAAAAGAAACACCCAAAACAGTATTTAAATGATTAAGTGAAAGGCAGATTCAGTGAGTGGTGTATCGTGTATCAACAAAAAGTGTATTCAAAGTGATATGGATCAATTTAAAATGTCACACTTTCAAAGTGGTGGTGATGTGAATCTAGTCTGCATGATGTAAATTTGGTTTGCCGAATGCAAGTGTGCAAAAATCCTCAGTTCAATTTGAAGCTGAAAACTATACAAAAATGTGCCCATACAGCTGCATGTGCACATGCACAAAAACAATGAAATATCTTGAGCGTTACACAACAAAATATCGCATTTTCAGCAAAAACTAATTGTGTAGTGAAGATGAACACACACACACACACACACACACACACACACACACACACACACACACACACACACATTCAGATTCCAAGAAAACTAGACTTAAAAAAAATCAGAAACCAAATGTGGGTCTAGAGATTCTCTTTCTGTGTTTTTTTTTCAGTGACATGGATAACATTAAGTGAAACCTGAGAAACACTGAGCCAATATTTCTACATAACTTTCCACCCTCCAAAAAATAATCACCCTGCCATACAATCCCTACAGGTCTACAAACTCGCAAAAAGTACTGTACCCAACTACTTATCTTTTTGTCAACACTTCTGACAGCTGTCAGAACAGTTATCAAACTGTAAAGCAATCAGCTGTCAGTTTTAGCTTTGCCAATCAAGGAGTACACATTTTTGTATGTGTAGCATCTTCTCCATTGCTGTAAAGAGCAATGTACAATCCAACAGCTTCACTAGGAGACTCTCACATGTCACAACTCCAGTCAAGGATTTACAGTTCAGGTATAGCATTAATTACCACAGACTAGAGCAAGTTAGAACGGCAACTTGTGTTCTGTTTTGTAAAATGTAAAGAAGGATGTATATCCAGATCATGTCAAATGTTACTTCTCTTAATCATTTTAAAAACACTGCATTACTTGTCATTTGCAATAAACTACAACAGAAAATGTCATACCTCCACTCAGATCCCCCAGCCCCCCTGTCAGAGTACCAGAGTTTGGGTATTACAAAATAGCATTTGTTTAGTGTCAGATTGTTGAAATATGTTTTCAATCAGATAAAATATAAAACAGAAGTCACAGCTCCAGTCAGAAAAAAGAACTATAATTGCAAGTGCTGTTTTCAGTAATTAGGTTAAAAGACACACATGCATCAGTGTGCCCTCTCAAAAAAAAAACACACAACATGAGGATACAAACACACACTAGTGAAGATGTGCAAGGGGATACACATTCACTGAGTATGATATAGATTCTCTAAAGATAAAATATGTAAATTATTCAACAGATAAAGAAACAGGGAATGGACTAAGAAAACAAAAGCAAATCAAAGCATTATTGAAAATTAAATGTTAAAAGAAAACACTGAGGTCACATATAAGTGAAATAATGCCCTCCAGGGATGGCACTATGTGAAAAATCCAGAACTTCTGGGGATGGAGGGGGCCTTCACCCATACAGCTGGACTTCATAATACCCCTGGGAAGTCTCTTCTTTTCCCTAGAATGGCAACCTGCTCTGGTTATTTATATAGAAACCACAGTATACATAATTTTGTTTTCACTCATACTATTTCCAAACCACAAATGCTTACTACTGCATTTACACATAAGAAAAGTTTGACTGTTCTATTATCTCTGCCATTTAATTGCTACTTATGTTATTCCAATGCTTGTCTATTTGATATCACTATGTTTGCAGATAACTGTAAAATGGGCATGATTATCAAATATCCCTCTGATACCTAGTCACTGCACCAGGAACCAAGCCACATTTACAAGTGTTGCAAGGAGAAAGAGCTAAATTAAATGTGGAAAAAAACAGTATTGTCATATTTAGTAAATAATTTTGTTCCTCAATGTATAGTACAGCCAAAACAATAAATTACTCAGGATTCTATGAACCTAGGTTGGTACTTCCCTCTCCTTCGTCCAACATGTAGCACCAGTGGTTAGAAAATCATTCCATTTAGCACAAGTAATATCTAAAGGCACATCATCCAGGTAAAAAGAACATAGCCACCTTCTAAGTAGCCCTAATTAAACCAATTACAGACTACAATTTCCCCTTCAGGATATATCTTTAGAGACGTATTAAACAACTGTAAAGGTCACAGGGGTTCTTAACTAAGAAGACTGTTTGCATCAAGTCCCTGAAATACCAGGAAAGGCTTGAAGTGATATCCCTCTATTCGGTTTCTTACAGGTTCTTGTATAGTGATCTATGCCTTACATTCAACACCATTGGGGAACCCATTCCTCCTTGAGCTCCTGTAACTTTGCTTGATACTCAGATCTCCATCAATGCTTAAATAAAACACAGTGGAGAGACAAATGTATTACCAAACACCTACTCCACCCCTGCAAATTAAACAAAGTGATAACCTAGCATCCATCAAATTAAACATAGATG
Source organism: Protopterus annectens (assembly GCF_019279795.1). Classification (NCBI taxonomy): domain Eukaryota; kingdom Metazoa; phylum Chordata; order Ceratodontiformes; family Protopteridae; genus Protopterus; species Protopterus annectens. Next base: position 1,262,744,751 of record NC_056737.1, read on the forward strand.
ATTCCCCATAAATTTACTCCAGGACTGACCTGTCTTGCCCTTCCTGAGAAAGAGGATACAGCACAAGGGTGGATACTGGCAAGGTGTAAATGGTCTTGTGACTCATTTGCCTTGTATTTCTTGTTATCATACAATAACCATCTAGCCTAATGGATACAGCAGCAAGTAATCAGGGATTACTTCAGTGTCACTGCTTGACAGAGGCACAGAAAAATGATAGGCATAGTTTTTATTCAAACTAAAGGGGTGGCAAAAGCCACATAACTATGGGCTAGGCTTATAAATGCCCTTGGGCAGATAGCCTAGTATGAACCTATGAACCTATGAACCTATGAACCGTTACTCATTCATGCATGCCTTGGTCCTCTGACAGCCTCTGAAAACGGATAATAAGCAATGAGCATTTATTTTCTAACAGCCACTTAATAGTATTTATGGTGGTGGCTAAAGTGGGGGTATATTTCACAAGTGAAAATCCATAAAAATCAGGTGAGTTCAAGCACCCTGCCAAAACAACAAAGACTTATAATGACACTGCATACCACATTTAGAGTAGAGACATTCCAAGCCATGATATTCAATCTCGTGAAGAAATAACATGCTCCTGAGGTAGCCCTGATACATCGGCAGTGAATTTTTCCCTGTAACTTGCTAACAATGCACTGGAATGTTGAGGATGAGAAGCACAATTAAAAATGCTTGGACAGCACAATCTGGTAAATGTCGATACATTATGTGTCAGACATATCCAAGAGCAGAAATCTAACAACACTGCCAATACTCGATTCATTATGAGTAATTCTGTAATACTAAGGATATCAATGCTTGTACCATAACAAAGATGGAAACCATGTCAAGGTAAAAAAATCAACTGCTACCATTAACATGTCCAAAGATCTGCAACTGGACACATTTTTCAAGGAAGCACTGAATGGTTTTGTCTGTGTGTCCTTTTTACCATTTGGTTTGGATGCTAGTTAGAATATTTTGCAGGCCCCTTAATCTTTATCAGCACCAGTTGCATTTAAAGATCCTCTATTTCTGAAGTATAACAACTATTCACTTATGAAAAACGAACTGGAAGCAGCGGTAGTGCAAGAAACAAATTTTGCCTTTATTCCAAATATAAAAGTTCAAGTTTAGCGCTTTTGTCTTATTGTAGAAAAGACATCATCAGAACCTTTGTGTTTTTCTTTTAAAACCAATTAAATAGTAAAATATACGTCACAACATTAAGGACACACTATCAAGAATCACTGCTTTGTGTTCCGGTCTAAAAATATTAAAAACACATACTACACTAATACTTTAATGAATACTTAAATTAACAATTTCATATAAATTACACTGCTTTTTGTCTACATACACTACCTACAGTACATCCTTCTAAGTTGGGAACTGCTGATTGAGAGCTCAGTGTCTATTATTCTAAAAGTGTATTAGTTCTGGTTTAAGCACTTGGGTTTCAGGCCAGTTATTTTACGTTAAGAAGGATTGCGGTCTGCACTCTTGTGGGAGGAGAGGCTGGACACTGCCCTTCTGAACAGGGAATTTCTGGTTAAAGGCTTATAGTGCCTGCATATTCTAACTGTTTCTTACTGAAATTGGTACACCTTGTTTGCTGTAGCATAGACTAGATCCAGGCCTGCTGAATCTAGCTTTATTTGTATGGTTGTTGTTTGTTTATTTCCCTGAAATGCTAATTCCACCTAAAACGCGGCCTTTTAGCACTTCTGTGGATCCCTAGTGATATCTGCATTGCTTACTGTACTTATTTCCTTGTTTCACTTGAAAGAAAGTTACTGTTTGTCGTTTTTGCATTTAAGTTACCTGGCACTTGCTCACTAAAGCAATTATATAAGTCAGCTCTAAAAAATTAAAAGCACTACACCCTCACAAACTCCCCTTGAGTACCTTGTTCCCCATTGGCCCTTTTTTCAATTATAAAGGAATTCCCAATACTATTCTAGCATGTCCAAAGGTCAGTTGTCAATCTCCTCTCCGGTCCAGCTGGTGAATCTGGGAATCTTGAGGCAATGTTACAACTGCCTCATGTACACAGACAACCCTCTCCTCCTCCCAACAAATTCCAACACATGTGAGAGATGCAACCATATAGCCAAACTGGAGGCTAAGCTCTCTCAACTCAGTACTGGCGTAACCAGTCAGGAGGAGAAGGAAACCACACTCACTTAGACCTACCACGACAACAAATCAAACACATAAACACACAAAAACATACTCGGAGGCTCTAAATAAAAATCTGCCTAAGCAGCAGAGACCTCCAAAGCAGACACCCAAGCAACCGCTACCCCAAAACAAAACACGTGCAACACATAGCTCACAAAGCCAGTGTGCCGAACAGTCACAGCCCTTAAGGCTAAACAACACACCTGATACACTTGTAATAGGTGACTCTATCGTCAGGCACACTGACGTCCCGCTCACCAGGCTGAACAAGGAGAAGGTCACGGTGAGGTGCTTGTCAGGCGCTAGGATCCGCCACATAACACAAGCACTCAGGTCACTCCAAGGCAAGTACAAATATGACTCAGTCATTGTCCATGCTGGTGTGAATGACCTGAGACGTACCTCCCTGGACTACATGAAAAGAGACATAGAGGAGCTCTCTGAGCATGTAGCCCAGGCTGGTATGACCCTGACCTTGAGTAGCATCTTACCCTCACCAAGAATGATGCCACAATATGAAGACAAGATGATCAATTTCAACAATTGGCTTAAGTGTTGGTGTCATTCAAAGGGGATCCAATGCCTGTCAGCCTGGGATGACATGCTCGACAAGCCACGATGCTTCGCTAGGGACAGCTTGCACCTGTCACCCCTGGGCTTTCGGATATTGGCAAAGGCTCTTGCTACCCCCATACTGCCTTTTTTAGGCAAGGCACAAAAGACAAACCCACCTCCATAGGTATCACAAGGGATAAGAATCTAAGAGTAATGCTACTCAATGCCAGAAGTCTAAACCTCAAGATGCACGCACTCGAAACTCTCCTTAGCATGGAGAACATCGATATCTGTGCAGTAACAGAAACCTGGTTCAAGGCTCCCGAGAGCACCCCAGCACTACCAGGTTATACCTCATACCATGCTTTTCGGCCCCAAAACTTGGACCGAACCACAAAAGGAGGGGGAGTATCAATATTCGTCAAAGATACCCACACCTCCAGGTTAGTGGCACAGCACGAAGCATCAGAGACTATCCATGTGCAACTAACTGTGGGTAAAACTGCCTTCCAGTTTATAGCCTGCTACAGACCACTGTCCCAAACACAGGAACCCCACTTGGCCTTCCTGAGAATACTGGAAAATATGAAGGTCTCTCCAAACACCATTATATTGGGCAACTTCAACTACTCAAAAATAGACTGGGAGCATTACTCTAGCTCCAACACCCTAGCCCAAAGGTTCCTAGAATTTATAAACTCAAATGCTATGGAACAACTTGTTACCACTCCCACAAGAGGGGAAAACATACTGGACCTGATCATCACCAACATGGGGACACTATGCTCCAGACCAGAAGTGTATCCCTCACTGGTAAGATCAGACCATAAACTTATCTCACTGGATATTCACATCTCGACCCCACCCCCTGCCCAGAAAACCACAGTGAAAAACTTCTCTAAAGCAAATTTCACACGCCTCAAAACCGAGGCGAAATCCTTCAAAGTCCCCGGGCCTGTGGAAAATAAGGCCCAGACTGCAGAATCCTTTATAAATGCATTCTATGAACACCTTCAGGAATGCATGGATCATGCAATCCCAAATAAAACCAAGACCCAATCCTCCAAAGGCAGACGTCCTGTCTGGTGGACCCCAGCCATAGACAAACTATACAATAGAAGGAGGAAGCTACTACATGATAGAGCAAAATCTCAAAAAGGGAAGGCATCTCTGATCAGTATTAGCAAAAAATTACGGGCACTCATAAAATCGTCTAAGGCCAGCTTCGAGAGAAAAATTGCACAGGACACTAAGGATAATCACAAGGCTATTGCACAGGACACTAAGGATAATCACAAGGCTTTCTTTAGTTATGTTAGGAACCTGGGTGGGAATTCCCAGATATGCTCAGAATTAGTCCAAAATGACAAAAAATACACCGAGCCCACAGACACTGCCAACATCCTAGCTGACAGGTTCAGTGCAAACTTCTTCACCCCCACCCCCACCAAAAGGGCAAATATCTATCCCAACAGAGTGCTGCCCCCCCTGACATCTCAGATGCTCAGGTAAGAGCCGCCCTCTCCAAAGCAAAAAACACAGCATCAATGGGACCAGATGGTGTCCCGGCTGCCCTACATGAACTCCAAGAAGAGTTAAACCCAAACATAAAACTACTGTTCAATCTTAGCCTTACTACAGGATATGTACCCAAAGAGTGGCGTACAGCAACAGTGGTCCCTCTCCACAAAGGTGGTGCCTCAACAGATCCTGGAAACTATCGCCCCATAAGCCTGACTAGCTTGGTCTGCAAAGCTATGGAAAGGATCATCATGGACCTCATAAATAAAGATATTGGGGACCTACAGACACTGGATCCTACCCAGTTTGGCTTTGTTAAGGGCAGATCCTGCCTCTTAAACCTGGTCGATTTCTTTGAAACAGTCACCAAGGCCATTGACGAGGGGAAGGTGGTCCACACAGCCTACCTCGACCTCGCAAAAGCCTTCGATACAATACCCCACTCGGGCATTATAGATAAGCTCACCAGCTTAAATATAAACCCCTCTGTCACTAGATGGGTTGCAAACTGGCTCAAGGACAGAACCCACATGGTTAGAATTGCTGGAGCCATGTCAGACTCCAAACCAGTTACAAGTGGCGTCCCACAAGGCTCAGTCCTGGGACCTCTCTTGTTCGGTATATATTTCTCGGCGGTACAGGCCAACACGGAAGGACTGTGGCTGACCAAGTTCGCAGATGACTGCAAACTGGGCGCCATAATCAACTTTCCAGCCGACACAAGCATCCTCCAAAAGGGCCTCATAGAAACAGACAACTGGTGCCAGAGCCATGGCCTCAAGCTAAACGCCAGAAAGTGTATAGTCATCCCCTTTGGCAAAAACAAAGTGCCCACAAATTACCACATAGGTGGTAATCCATTAAGTACAGAAGAAGTCATTAGGGACCTGGGGACCCAAGTTGATAGCAATCTCTCATTTGACAACCACGTGGCCAAAGTGGTTAGAAAAACATTTTATATAGCCCACCTAATCATGAAGGGATTCACATCTAGATCGGGAGAGGTCATCATGCCTCTTTACTCATCCCTCATCAGGCCCATAATTGAGTACAATGCCCCTTTTGGGATGTACCTTACCAGACACCTGCAGCAACTGGAAAGACCCCAAAAGTACCTCACCAAGAGGATCAAAGGGCTCAAACAGATGCCATATGCTGCCCGGTTAAAGAAACTCCAGCTCTACTCAGTGGCATACCACCTGCTCAGAGGCAATCTGTGCCTGACGTATAAAGCCATGTCCAACCCGGAATTAATGGACATGCTGCACCTCAGAAAATCCAAATCCCATCGAGCTACGCGCTCGAGAGACTTGAAACTCAGTACTGAAATAAATAGGACATGCTGGAGGGACAGATTCATAACCCAGAGGCTCCCTTCACTCTGGAATAAAATCCCAGTCCAGGTTAGGCAGAGTCCCACATTGACTCTCTTCAAGAGGAATCTTGATGAGTGGATGGGAGATCGTAGGTTTACCCCGGCTATTACTTCTGTGTCACTGTTAGACAGAGGCACAGTATACTAACCTCAAAAAAAGGCATAGCAAAATTAATTTAAAATGGGTGGCGAAAGCCAAACACACTCTGGCTAGGCTTATAAATGCCCTAGGGCAGATAGCCTAGTATGAACCTATGAACCTATAAAACGTTAAAACCTAAAATAATGTAATGAAATAATGTAATAATATTCTATTGTGGCTAAATTTTCCTTGATCTATTTCTCAGTTCACTAACAATGGAAATGCTCTAATTTAGTCCGGGGGGGGGGGGGGATTGTGGTATCCATCCTTAACTGCCATAACATTTCCAAATTATATAATTTGTTCTTCCAGTCCCCTGAATATACATGGGTGGACAACTGTTCCACTATGAAAAATGTACATTTTTTTAAATTATTACAAATCGTTGACTGTCTTGCTAATGCACTTTTGTCACCTTCTGAAATACTACAAACATGTTGATATATTCTTTTAAGTGCATTGTTGGTTTTTCCAATATAAAACTCCTCACAGGTATTACATACTGCAAAATAGATAATTTTGTCCGAGAAACAATTAAATTTCCCATCTTTTGTGTGACTTTGAATATTTTCTCTAATATACCCATTATAGTTAGTGTTCATGAAGTTGCACTGATTGCATCTACCACAACTCCTCGTAATTGGAAATGTGTTGTGGTCTTGATTAAGGGGTCTTTCGAAGATATTTTTCATATCGTTTTTCTTTTTATAAATACATTTTGGAGTGTGACTACCCAACTTTTTCGTGCTCTCTTTTCATCTCAATATATGCCAGTTTTTAACAATAATGTTCTCAATGTTTTCTGCATCCACTGAATAGTGTAAGACCATATTTGGTGGACTCATAAAAATTGTTGTGTGTGTTCCCTATTTCATGCTCAGTTTTGTTCCTACTATATTTTATAATGGGGCCATAAATACCCTTTCTTTCTCTTAATAATAACTCTTCCATTTCGTCAAGTAGCTGCCTGGGATAATCCCGCTCCAAAAACATATTTTTTAACATGAGAAACTCATCTGTACATACTTTCATCATTTGATGTGAGCCTAGATGCTCAAATAAATTGGCTTTTCAAAATGGCCCTTTTTTTGTGGAAAGGATGACAACTTGAAAAATATAAAAAGGTGTTGCAGTGAGTGGGTTTTCTGTACATTGTTGTTGAGAGATTCCCTGTATTTGATTGAGAAACCTTTATATTCAAATAATTAATGGCTACAGCATCAACACAATGTGTGAAGTGTAAAAAATCAGTACTGGTTTCTAATTGCTTTAAAAAATTATTAAATTCATCTATATTACCCTGCCAGATAATAAACAGGTCATTCAAATATCTGAAATATGCCTTGCAAAGATTGAACAGTGGTAACATAAACACAGTATCCATCTCCCACTTGAGTAATATCCCACTGGCAAATAATGGGAAACATATTGCCCCCATTGCAACCCCTGAGCTTTGTTTGTAGAATTCATCACAGAACACCAGAAAATTATTACTCAATACAATATCCATAAACACGGATTAACAGCTGATCATTTTCTGACACCCCCCAGATCTTTTAATAATGTCGTTAAACCAATTCAGGCCAGTTTCATGAGGAATAATGGAGAAAAGATTTTTGATGTCACATGTGATAAACAAACAATCTGTACTGTCTATATCCCTCAATTTATCTAGGAAGTCCCATGAGTCTTGTACAATGTGATGGAAAGGATGATAGATGTTCTTCAATGTTACATTATATATTTAGCTAAAGGCTCTGTGATGGAGCCTGCTGATGTAATCACTGCTCGTAGGGGTGGATCACACATGTCAGAATGTAGTTTACGTATAGCAAGAATTCTGGAGATTACAGGCTCTTTCACCATTAGAAAGTTGTATAGATCCATGGAAATGTTGTCAAATAACAAAAGCTCATCCAAGGCCACTTTTATTGCCCTGAAAACAATGTTGATTTCATTAAGGGACACACTGGTATCACTCAACAGTTTTAACATTTGGCCTTGGTAGTCCAGGTTATACATGATGATCAAGCCCCCACCTTTATCTGGTTGCATACATCAGACTTCTTTGTCATTTGTAGTCGCAGCTAATACAGATTTTTCTTGGTGGGAGAGATTGTAAAATCTCTGGTTGTTTTATGTCTGTAGTGTGTTTCAAATCTCCCTTTCACACACTCATTCAAATGTCTGGACAACAGGGTTAAGGGGTGGGTTGATAACACTTTTACATTTTAATAACCTTCCATTATTTGTTGTAGTATTTTAATTTCCACCAAACATTAAATCCAGGTTTAATTGTCGAGTAAATAACTTTAAATCAACAAGTGTGTGCTCTACATAAGCTCTACTCGAGGGTATAAAATGAGCATCTAGGCTCACGTCTGATGATAAAGTATGTACAGATAAGTTTCTCGTGTTAAAAATATGTTTTTGGAGCGGGATTATCCCAGGCAGCTACTTGATGAAATGGAAGAGTTAGTATTAAGAGAAAGAAAGGGTATGTATGGCCCCATTATAAAATATGGTAGGAACAAAACTGAGCATGAAACAGGGAACACACACAACAATTTTTATGAGTCCACCAATATGGTCCTACACTATTCAGATGATGCAAAAAAACATTGAGAACATTATCGCTAAAAACTGGCATATACTGAGCTGTGAAGAGACCACGAAAAAGTTGGGTAGTCACACTCCAAAATTTATTTATAAAAAGAAAAGAAAAATGAAAAACATCTTAGAAAGACCCCTTAATCAAGACCAAAACACATTTCCAATTACCAGGAGTTGTGGTACATGCAGTAATATAGGTGGTGTATGTAGACAAAAAGCAGGATAATTTATATGAAATTGTTAATTTAAGTATTCATTAAAGTATTAGTGTAGTATGTGTTTTTTAAAATTTTTAGACCGGAACACAAAGCAGTGATTCTTGAGGGTGTGTCCTTAAGAAAACACACCCCTGTGATCAATTCACTGGCTCTGCTTGACAGAGGATCAGTTAATTAATCAATGGGGCGATGAAAGCTGACACACTCTGGCTAGGCTTATAAATGCCCTCGGGCAGATAGCCTAGTACCTACCTATGAACCTATACTTTACTATTTAATGGGTTTTAAAAGAAAAAACAAAGGTTCTGACGATGTCTTTTCTACAATAAGATGAAAGCGCTAAACCTGAACTTTTATATTTGGAATAAAGGTGAAATTTGTTTCTTGCACTACTGCTGCTTCCAGTTCATTTTTCATTTTTATCTCAGTTACTGTAAGTGTTGGATTCATTGGTTTGTTTTGGTAACTATTCACTTATGGTGTACTGACGAGATCAATAAAAAGGCCAAACATGCGGTAATGATGTTTGGATTTACTGGCCTGAATGTAACCATAATGACTTAAAAAGTAAAAGGAGTCACTGACATTCAGATGCCATGTAGATGAAACACTTGATGCATATATCCCATGGGTTTCCATTACAGGAGTTCTAAGGTATCATGCAGTGAAAAGTCTAGCTTGGCTGAATATTTCATTAAGTTTTTGCTGTTCTCTTTCAGAAAGGAAGGAGTAGAAGGCAGAAGGAGTACATACACACTTGGTTTTCTGTGCATGCTTCTTGGAGGTGTGCAGATGTATGGTTTTCAATGCTAAAGCCATAGGTGTGACCTCTGTAAGTAAACCTTCAATGTAATCCTTCTCCCTCAGATAAAAATAATTCTCTGTTTTCACTTACAACTTGGCTCACCTAGACAAATGGTCAGGCTGGATGTGCAAGGATCCATGATCATAGTGGCCTTTGAAGGGGTCACACTAGAGGGCCCAGAAGATGCAGATTCATGGACTGGGAGCTGCAAATGTCCCTAAATATAGTTGTCAGCCACAGAAAGCACAATTGTGTAAAATCTTACCATAATGGTAGATGTCGTTCTCTTCACTGCTGCAGTATTCATTACAATAGGATCCCCTGCCAAAGGTGGCCCGACTTCTGGCCAGTATACCTAAGCCTATAAGATGGTTCAAGGTAAGCCATACATCATACATATGCTCCCTGCATAGCCTAGGGCATAAAGGTGATGTCCTGACATACCATCCTCCGAACTGACAGCCCAGTAGCAACACCAGACCAAGGAAAAGAAAAGGTAGTCAGTACATCCAGAAGAGAAATGGAGGGAGGGAGTGAATACTGCAACACTGAACAGAAGGACATCTACTGTTATGGCAAGATTTTACAAAACCATACTATGTCCTTTTTCACTTTTGCAGTATTCATTACATTAGGGAGAGTGCCAAAGCTTAAGAAGAAACTTGGGAAGAGGAAGGACCAGCAGAGTCCTCTAGGAAGCCATGAAGGCTGGCCCTAGCAAAACCAGCTATAGCACTAGAGATTCCATCCAACTTGTAGTGTTTGGTAAATGTATACAAAGATGTCCAGGTAGCTGCCTCAAGAAGAGCATTAGTATCTAAACCCTTGAAATACTGCACCAAAAGAAGCTGCAACCCTACTAGAATGAGCCTTAACAGTATAAGGAAGGCTCTTACCATGAAAGGAATAACAAAAAGAAATAGCTTTGAGATCCTAGAAAATATAGTTTGCTTGGATGTGGCTAATCCAAAGGACTCAAGATGAAAGGAAACAGAGCTGGCCAAATTTCCTAATAGTGTTAATCTTATCCAAATAAAATCTGAGTTGTCTTTGCACATACAGAGTGTGCAGCACCTTCTCACTGGCAGACTGCAGACAAGGGAAAAAAGTGGGCAAATTAATAGACTGATTAAGGGGCAACCCATTCACCACCTTGGGCAAAAAAGGATTAGTATGCAAGGAACCCCTGTCTTTATGAAATATCAAAAGAGAAGGACAAGCCATAAGGGCTTGAAGCTCGGACACCCATCTGGCAGAAGTAAATGCTAACAAAAGTACAGCCTTCCAAGAACAATGCTGCAGGGAAGCTGAAGATGCAGGCTCAAAAGGAGCTTGAGTGAATTTTCCAAAACAAAATTAAGATGCTAGGGAGGATGACCAGGCTTCCTGAAAAGCCTAAGAGAAAGGGCGCCTTTAAGAAATTGTTTTGCTTCAAACCTAAAAGCTAAAGGAGGAGATAAAGGCAGACAACCAGAGATAGCTGATAAGTGGGCCTTAACAGAAGAATATGCCAACCCAGCATTGAGCAATTAACACAGATAAGACAGAACCAAAGGAAAATCCATCAAAAGTGGATCGAGGTTATGAGAAAGACAACAGAAAACCTATTCTATTTTGATAAATAGGATTTCCTAGTACTGGGTCTCCTGGCCTCCTGCAGGACCCTGAGCACGTCCTCAGAAAAAAGGTGTCCATGTGGAATCAAAAACCAGTGTCAGTTTAAGAGTGGACAGTTGGGGATGGATGAGAGATCCCTTGTCCTGTGTCAGTAGATCCACCTTGTGAGGTAACTTGTGATAAACCTGTGATAATTGCGCTTGGGTAAATGCAGAAGAAGGAACTAATGCTGTCTTGCCCAAAAGGGAGTCAGCAACAAGACTTTGAGAGCATCCTGTTGAATTTTGAACAGGACTTTTGAAATTAGGGGAAGGGTAGGGAAAGAGTAATGAAACATCCCCTTCCAATAAAAAGGATGTCCACTTTCCAAACCACAGGACCTGGGACTCTGGCACAAAATAGAGGAAGTTGTCTGTTCAGGGGGGAGGCAGATAGATCTATTTGAGGAGTACCCACTGGTGGACATTGTCCAGAAACACATCCCAGTGAAGCATCCATTCATGGGATTGAGTTATGGTCCACTCACAGTGTCTGTCACACTGCTTTGACATGAGGGAATGCAAAATGCCTGAAGAGTCACTTAATAATGCACATCAACATCACATACTACAAGTGTCAACCGGCAAAGAAAATAAGATCTTGCCCCCCTCATTTGTTGGCATACTACATCAGTGTGGTATTGTCTGTAAATACCCTGAGAGGTCCTGGGGAGAATACAGGACGAAAAGCCTGAAGCACCAGCAGAAGAGCTCTCATTTCTCTGAAACTGATGTACTCTTTCTGTTGAAAAGGCAACCACACCCTCTGCACTTTTAGGGAGCCAAAAGCTGCTCCCCATCCTACATCTGAAGCATCTGTGAACAGCTCCTGAGAGGAAAGAGGGGGATGAAAGGGGAGCCGTGGATTTAGATACAACTGCTAGATTCACCAGTGAAGTTCCTTCTCGAGACAAGGGAAAAGAGGAACTACAAAGTCTAGGGTATACACATGTTGAAGCCAATAAAATGACTTCAGAAACCACTGAAACTTTCTCATGTGGAGTTTGGCCAGTGGGAGCATAGGGATGATGGATGCCATGAATCCCAGAGCTCTCAGAAATTCCCCGGTTGTAACACAGGCCAGAGGAAGAAGAGTTTGAAAGAAGAAAATGAGTGTCAAGGTTTTGGGAGGAGGCAGGGATGCCAAAATACACACCATCTGGATCCTGCACCCCAGAAAAAACATGGCCTTGAGAAAGAGTCAAAAAATAAATTTTTAACTTTATTCTGAACCCCAGACTTTGCAGAAGAGAAACAGCAAAATGAAGGTTTTGCAACAGGATATCTAGAAAGGATGCCTGAAACAGGAGGTCATCCCAGTAAGGAAATACTTGGATCGCCTGAAGCCTGCAAAAAGCAATCATAGGAGTGAGGCATTTGATGACTACCCTTGGGACAGTAAAAAGGCCAAAGGGCAAAAAAGAGAACTGAATATGTCAGGAAGCAACAGAGAAACATAAAAGCTTCCTGAAAGGGGGATGGATCAGGATATGGAGATAAGCATCCTTGAGATCCAGAGACACTATACAAGTCTGAGGTAGCAAGAGAGGGAGCAAAGTCTGAAGTGACAACATTCAAAAGGAGGGCACCTTCAGAAAAGTGTTTGGATGAGAGAGGACTAGAACTGGTCTTAAAGTATCTTCTTTTCTGGGTGCTAGAAACATCATGGATTAACCCCCCCCTCCCTCTTTAGGACACATGTACCTCTTAAATAGTAACCTGAGTGAAAAGGTCTCGAAGCACCTCTGTAAAGGAGGAGAATTAATCCTGAGGGGGCTGAGGAACACCCATAAAAGGGGAAGGGATTTCCAACCATGAAATACTGTTGGCGAATAATGAACAGAACCCAGGAATCCTGAGAAATCTGTAGCCAAACAGGAAGAGAGAGAGAGAGGTGAAGAAAAAGGGGAAAGTGGTTGTGAAGGATAGGATAGTCAGATAGCATTTGGTTTATCTGGAAAAGGTGACTTCTGAGACACTAAAGCCTGAGTAGCCTTAGCAGGAGGGGCCCGCTTCCCATCCTTTTTACCTTTAGAAGGAGGGCAAGATTGCACACAAACAAAGGCTGGCTTATCGGGGTAGTTTCTCTGAAATCTAGGCACAGGAGAAACAAAACATGTTTTATTTCCTGTAAAGCCTTGCCCTTATCCCAAAGGGACTAACACACAGCAGCAGCAGCTTCACCAAACAAGTGTTTATTATCAAGAGGGGGATTCATCAACTTAGTCTTAAGATCTTCAGGCAAAGGTTGAAGCTGAAGCCAAGAATACCTCCTCATCACTGACCCAAAAGCAGCAGCCCTACAAGAAACATTTGCTGCATTATAACTACACTTGATGGAATGATGAGCCACCTGGGAGGAAGTCCCTAACAGGGAAAGGGCAGACGTTTTATCCCCAGAGTCTGGAAGACAAGAAATAACCTGACAAGCCTGGGACAGGAGAGGCAACAAATACCTGGACATATGGGTCTGATAATTAACAGCCATAAAAGCCAAGGTAGTAGCGGTATAAACCTTTTTGCTTAGCCTTTCCATGGCCCTGCTATCTTTATCAGAGGGCAGTAACCTGGAGAAGCAATTGAGAGGGCTTGTCAGAAGTTACATACACCACCAAGAGGTCAGAAGGACACTTGTACAAAAACTTAAGAGTCCTCAGGCACCCTACAGAATCTATCAAGTTTCTTGGAGCAGGGTGGTGAGAGTCTGGAGCCTTAGAAATATTTAAAAATGCATCCAACGAGGAGCCAAAAGAAGAGGAACTGCAGAAGGTTTAGCAGAATCCTTCTGTAGCAGCTCATATCGTTTATGTACCTCAGAAACCTAAGCACAATCCCATTTAAAGAACTCCATCATCCTGGAGAGCATGTCCCCAATAGAAATCTCTTCAGAGTGTGAGGACTGGTACATTCATCTTCCTCTGATCCATAGTCCGAAGGAGAGGGAATTTTGAGAAGAACAGACAAGGGATCCCTCATTCGAATCCAGCTCCTCCTTAGAGGAATCCGGTTCCATAGGACTTTTTAGGGGAGTACAGCACCAAAGTGCTGCTGGAACAGAAACTCCCTAAGGAGGTTTCAATGCCATCAAAGCACTAAACAACCCCTGAATGATGGCCTGTCATTCAATTTGTGGATCCCTAGGAGCAGGAGTAATATGTTTAGTCTTTTGCTTTTTCTTCAATGGGACATACGTCTTACAAAATTTGGAAGGTTCTGATCCAGGACAGCATTCAATAATGGTAGTACAGGCTTCTTCTCTGAGTAATATTAGGTCCCTTGGAGATACGTGGTTATCATCATTTACCCCTCTCATTAACTTTTTCTTTTTTTTTTACCTGAGGGGGAAGGTCTGCTGGAGGAGAAGACGATGCCATGAAAAAAAACTGTAAGAAAATAGGAAGGGCCCCAATGAGGTACCTGTCAGCTGAAGCTGGCCAAACAGTAAAACTAGATGCAACATCGATAAGGAACTGCATATGCAGATTAGCAGAAAGAAACTTATATGTCTGGATTTCTATATGCCCCTCTTACATTAGCATGTCTTCTCATGCTAAGAGCAGATATATGACACACAATGAAGGGGACTGAAGCTTTCTACACTAGCCGGGTTTCCAATTTCCTTGGCACTTCCCATATATGGCTACTGCAACAATGATCTAATGAAGAAAGTAAGTGGTAATAAAGTGTTTGCCTTGCACTGACGACAATTTTACACACAAAGTATAAAACAACATTTTATGCATATTAAAACATGTTATCCTGAATACAAAAAGGTCTGTCTTAATCAAGAGAAAGTCAAAAGTATAATATACACAAAATGTTTCCAGTGAAATACACAAAAATGTAGGTCTTATGATAACACTTTGTACAGAATAAATGCAGACTTACATATATCACACACAACCACTCTGGAAGAATTCCTAGCTAAAATTTGGCTCTTTTCTTGCTAAAAACCTGGATAACTGTATCCCTAAATGTAAACAAGTACATTTTAATCCTTATACCTCCTTACTCTCCCCTCTTCACTTACTTCCTTATTGCAATTTAATCCTCTTCCTTGACTTTCTCTCTAAATATAGCATAAGCCTGTATTTCCCTCACTTCATATTGCAATTCCTATTTATATCAGACTAACTCACCTTAATTTCTCTACAGACTGTATAAAATTTCTCTAGTTATAAAATTGTCATATACCTTGCATCAGTTCTTAACCAATGCTTTTATATTACGTCTAATTTGTTACAATTATTTGAACTGAAGATATTTTTGAAGACTGTAAAATTATTGTTCTTAAAATGTTTTGTTATAATTTGGAGCTTTTCTCCCCAGACCTCAACTGAAAATGGGCTTCTACCCCATTTAGACTTTCCTGGCAATTAAATATCAATAAATACATATATATATATATATATATATATATATTATATATATGTATAAAGATTAGATACACACACACACACACACACACACACACACACACACACACACACACACACACACACACACACACACACACACACACACACACACTTTCAAAAAAGAAGACTCCAGCCTGGATTTTAAGGATGTGGCCCAAGGAAGATATTATGCTGTACATTACAAACCACATCACTGAAATTTTCCAAACTAAGACTGCATTTGGCAAATTTACAATAATGTGAAAAATTTCTGCAAAAGATTTTCAGCACTCATATCTTATGATCACAGATGCTCACCTAACGTAAAAATCATGTTGGAAAAGATGGCTATATAATTTTTTAATATACCTAAAAAAATTACCTTCATAACAGCGATATATATGAAAGTGACACAGCGAATGGGCTTAGGTTTTATACATAAAAAGGACAACAGAAACATGCAACATGCTCACAATAGCAGAATGTGTCAATTAAGTTGTTTTGACTCTGGCATGCATTTATTGTCCCCCTTTGCTATATCTAATCTAATGGGTGTCTGGATGTTAACCCTTGTCTACTGTCCCAGCGATTCCTTCCTACAAAGGGTAACAGTCAGGGAGAAGCAATTTGTGACAATCAGTACCACTACAGCTGGGAGTTGCTTCTAGGCCTATCAACAACATCATACTCCCCAAGGATTTTTCAATCTATGACCTCCAAGTCTCATATTTGTATACTTCTGTGTGACTCTGATACAAGATGAAGTTATTTTCATGTTATTGCTCTGTTGCACAACTTTTTAGGTTCTTTTCCAACTGAAGGACAGTGACAATTCCTGCACCTTCTCCCACAGGAGCAAGTATGCCAAACCCACTCAATGCTCTAGGTATTCCAGCTTTCCTTCCAGCACACCGGCTTCTACAATTATCAGAGCAGGCACTCTCTTCTGGTTATATCAGACAAGTCAAAATTCATTGTTACAAGTAAACATTTTTCAAATTAAATTCAAACTTCTTAATGTGACAACTGCCAATAATTTTGAACCAAACTTTCAGAATATTATTTTAATGCTCCACCTCGATCTGTGCATTGCATAACCTTCAATGAATTATATCCTGAGGAGTGGGTCAACAATTCGCCATATAAGACCACCTGTTCAGACCGCTTTGATCACAGTGGTATAGTTTGTGGCATGGGGTCCTGTAAATGGTGCTGAGGACCAAACCACTGAAAACCGACAGTGTTGTAAACAAGCAGGAACAAAAATGAATGAAACCTTAAAAGTCTGATAAAACTACCAATAATTCTGGCCAAGCATTCAAAACTTTCCTACTGCCTCACCTTCTGCAGCATAGCACTGTCATTAGGAATTCCACAATGAAGGGTAATTTCACAGTTCATGTGTAAAGATTTCAAGGGGGGAAAAAAGTATACCAGCAATGACACAGTTCATGAAGTGTGAGGTAGCATTCATAAAATTCTGAAAATGAGGCCTCAGCATGTTAACAACTGACCAAATCAACGGCATTTTGTATAAGACAATGAGATAGACTCAAAAGGAAAAAAAAATTCCTTAGTGGGTACTCTGATTAAGATATAATTTTCTGCAGATCTAAAATTAAGTACAAAACTTTTGATCTGAGATGAGGAGGCCTATCATTGTCAGCTTTCTGAGCAAAGTCCCAAGCTTATATTCCTGTTAGGGCCTCTTCGCGGGAACATACCTCTACTGATTCTGGCCCCAAAAGAAGACTAGACTTACAAATCACACCCAGCTTCTAGTGTTTGCAAGCATTTGAACCTGCTGCAAAAATATCATAAAGGATGAACTCATGAAAAAGGCTTAAGAGGTTGCTACTGTCATGCTTAATTGGAGTAAAGGCAAAGCTTTGTGATACCACAATGCATCAACCATCTTGACTGCAAACCAATGTCATTTAAAAAATGGAATAAACAAGTGATGCACTTTTCCAACAGATTTAATTCTGCCCAGATAAAATATCAGTTGAGTATGAACATTCAAGCAATGGGTAATTTGAGAAGAACAAAAAACGGCCAGTACCAAATATTGAAAGGAAAATATTTTTATTGCGACAGCTGCATAGTTATAGTGTGTGTATATATACATACATACATATACATATATATATATATATATATATATTACACATACAACACAAGACTAAAATCAGACCGGTTTCGGCATCAACATGCCTTCATCAGTGAGATTAGCAAGTAAATGCACAAAAGCATTAAATACATAATTAATACATATGACTACATCCTATTGGCTAATCATAATTGCTCATTAAGTCCAGGTTTAAACAATCCCCCTAGCCTACTGATCCAACTTCTTTTTTTTATTATTTAAAATGGAATGCCAACCCAAAGAGCATGACGTCATTAAGAACCAATGTGTGGCATTTGAAATTATTCAAAGCTTACCAAACCCAAAGCATTACACCACGAGGACTTAGGGTACGGTTGCAACCATTGGCAAGCTTGGTTGATGATACTTTACCAGAAGAATGGTGTAAAGCCCAACAAAATGCCCCTATGGCTTTTGTCGAGGTTCTTATCAACTATTATAAGCATATGATTGAGAAATGTATACTGGAAGTTAAAACCATTTGTAAGCAAGTTAAGATTTATGAAGGTGAGACTTTCTAAGTGTCTTGTTTCAACCAACTTATTAAGGAATTGTTTTCTTTAGAAAAACAGCTTAAAGATAAAAAAAGTCCAGAAGTTTAACAGAGATGTAGACGATATTAAAAAGGAAAGCCATTTGGCCCCTTAAAAAAATTCAAATTTGCTAGTCAAGATATTGCAAAAGTTACACATAGGTTCATAGGTGTGTACTAGGCTAATGGCCCTGGAGCCTTTACAAGTCTAGGCCTTAGGATTACCCTGGCATCATGCCACCCGACCTTAGTTCCTAGTGCATCTGTCGAGTAGAGCCACTGGAGTGATCCACAGGGTGAATTTTCTATTTCCCATCCATTCATGAAGATTTCTCTCGAAGAGGGCCAGTGAGGTGCTCTGCTTGACATGTATGGGAAGTCTATTCCATAGCATGGGCAGTCTCTGGGTTATGAACCCATCCCTCCAGCATGTTCTGTTGATTGTGGTAATGAGGTTGAGGTCTCTGGAGCATGTGGTGCGGAGGGACTATGATTTCTTTAGATGTAGCATTTCTAACAGAGCTGGGTCAGACATGGCTTTATAAGTCAAGCAGAGATCGCCTCAAAGTAAGTGATATGAGACAGAGAATAGTTTTTTTTTTTTTTAGTCTGTCCATATAGGACAATTGTTTAAGGCCTAGGATCTTCTTTGTGAAGTACTTTTGTGGCCTTTCTAGTTGTTGCAGGTGTCTAGTGAGGTACATGCCAAATGGGGCAATGGCCTAATGAGGGATGCAAAACCCTTAGTAATGAGATGTGCCACACGGAAGGACTTTCTGACCACAGTGGCAATGTGGTGGTCAAAGAGAGGTTGCTGTTCACCTGTGTTCGCAGATCTCTTATAACGCCTTCTGTGTGCTCAGTGGACTACCATCAATGTGTTAATTCAAGGGAACCGGGTTTTTCCAAAGGGGGATGAAGACACATTTTTTGGCACTGAGCTTAAGGCTATGGTTCTCACACCAGTCATTGGTGTCATTTAGGCCTTTCTGTAGGATGTCAACATCACTTGGGGAGTTAATAATAGATAGCAAACAGTAGAGGACCCAGGACCGAACCCTGTGGGACTCCACTCATGACTGGTTGGCAGTCTGACTTGGAGTCAGCTACTTTCACACTGTGGGATTTATCTGGGAGCCAGTTTGCAACCCACCTAGTGATATAGGGGTTGATGCCTAGCTTAGTGAGTTTTCTATGATTCCTGAGTGGGGAATGGTATCAAAGGCCTTGGCCAGATCAAAGTAGGCTGTATGAACCACCTTGCCTTCATCCACAGCTCTGGTGACTGACTCAAAGAAATCGACCAAGTTGAGCAGGCATGATCTACCTTTCACAAAAACAAACTGTGTAGGATCCAGAGTTCGGAGATTCCCTATATCCTTGTTTATTAGGTCCATGATGATGCGTTCCATAGCTTTGCACATTAGACTCATCAGGCTAATTGGGTGATAATTCCCAGGGTCTGTAGTCACCCCTCCTTTGTGGAGAGGGATGACTGTAGCAGCGCCATTCTTTAGGGACAAAGCCCGAGGTGAGGCTGTGATAGATCAGGGCACACAGGTGAGGTGTGTTCTTGGCCTTGGACAGTGCTGTTTTAACCTGTGCAGCAGTAATACTTGGTGCCTGGCAATCTACTGGTATTGTGATTGGTCCTTTGGGGGAATGAAGTTAGCACTAAATCTGTCGGCTCGGTATAGAAGGTACCTTTGTGCAGTACCTCAGAGCAAATCTGGGTATTGCCGTGGAGATTCTTTGCATAACTATTGAAGGCCTTGTGGTTGTCTTTACTATCTGCTGCAATTCTGTTTTCACAGCTAGCTTTAGAGGATTTGCTGAGGGATCTCAACCTTTTGTTGAGGCTGATGAGGGAGTTTTTCCAGTCTTGGGACTTTGCCTTATTCCGCATCAGATTCCACCATCTGTCGGAGTTTGTTTATGTTAGGGGACCACCAGATTGGCTTCCTTTTTTTTTAGGAGAGCGTCTTGGTTCTATTGGGTATGGCGAGATCCATGCATTTGTGTACGTGTTCGTACAGTGCATTGTTGTATGATTCGGCGGTCGTGCAACTATTCTCCATTTGCATGGGTGCCGTGAAGTCTGCCACCTCTGTTTCTAGGAGCCCAAAGTTAGCTTTGGAGAAGTTTTTCATGGTGGTTACCTTTGTGGGGGTGGATTTCCAAGGTGATTAGTTTGTGGTCGGATCTAACCAGGGAGGAGTTGCGTATTGGTGTAGAGCAACGGTCACCCATGTTAGTAATGACCAGGTCAAGGATGTTGCTACCTCTAGTGAGGGTAGGAACGAGCTGGTCCACAGCATTGGAATTAATGAATTCCAGAAATCATTGGGCAAGTGTATTGGTACATGAGTAGTATTCCCAGTTAATCGAGGGGTGGCTGAAGTCACCCAGTATGAGAGTGTTAGGTTGAACCCTAATATTCTCAAGGGTGCTTAGGAACATGGAGTGTGAGTCTTGGGACATGGTTGGGGACCTATAGCAGGCTATGACCTGAATCGCTGTCGTACCCAATGTTAGCTGCACCTGAAGTATCTCAGATGCGTTATGTTGGGCTACCAGTCTGGAGGTGTGCACATCCTTTATGAATATGGAAACACCACCACCTTTGGAGCTTCAGTCCAAGTTCCGGGGCCAAAAGGTGCAGAAGGAGTTATAGCCTGGTAGTGCAAGGGTGCTTTCTACTGCCTTGAACCAGGTCTCTGTTACAGCACAAATGTCGATGTTCTCCATTTTAAGGAGAGCTTCGAATGAGCGCATTTTGAGATTTAGACTTCTAGCGTTGAGCAGCATGACTCTCAGATTGCATTTGCCTGGAGCTGTAACGGTGCTAATTTGGTCTTTGGAACACCACCTAAAAAAGGCACTATAGGGGTGGCAAGAGCCTTAGCCAGTATCCGGAAGCCCAGGGGGGACAGATGCAGGCCATCCATGGCAAAGCATCGAGGTTTGTCAATCATATCATCCCAGGCAGACAGATACTAGACCCTCTTAGAATGACACCAGAAACTTAGCCAATTGTTGAAATCAATCATTTTCTGCTTGTACTGTGGTATCATTCTGGGTGATGGTAGGATGCTGCTCAGGGCTAGGGTCATAACCGCCTGGGCTACATAATCCAAGAGCTCCTCCATGTCCATTTTCATGTAGTCCAGGGAGGTAAGTCTCAGGTCATTCACACCATGTACAATGACAGAGTCATATCTGTACCTGTTGTTGACAGAACTGAGTGAGTGCATTATGTGGCAGATATTGGCACCTGACAGGCAGCTGACTGTTACTTTCTCCTTTTCATCTTAGTGAGTGGAACATCAGTGTGCCTCACTATCAAGTCACCTATGACTAGTGCGTTGGGCATGATGTTTTCCCTTAGGGGCTTTGGTTGAGTGGCACACTGTTTAGGAGAGTTATGTGTCTTGTGATTAGTGTCGTGTTGTGGAGGTCTCTGCTGTTTGGGTAGATTTTTATTGAGAGCCTCCGCGAAGGTGGGTGTGTGGTTTGTGTTCTTATGTGAAGGCAGTACTGGTGTGTGTTCTGGAGGGCTGTGTGTTCCATGTGGTGTGGTGCAAGTGTTGACAATCTCCTCTTCAGCAGCTATTCCAGTCTTGGCTGGAGGGTCTGTGGCTTCCAATTTGGATATATAAGTGCATCTCTCACAAGTCTGAGTGTTGGGAGGTAAAAGGAGAGGGTTGTCAGTGTACATGAGGCAGTTGCTACATTGCCTCAGGATGCCCAAGTTCATCAGGTTAATAGGAGAAAGCACAATGAACTGACCTTTAGACATGCCTGAAGGTGTGGGCATTAATAAATACTGGAGCTGTTTCCTTGTAGAACGTTTAGTGCTGATAGCACTTTTGTGCGCTACAATAATTGCTACAAGAAGTCTGGTAAAGTGCTAAACTAATAAGCTAGTAAAAGTGCAGGAGAGGAGAGAACTAGCAGATCTAAGGGAAAAATTAAGAGCAGACTTTGGCACCGCTAAAAAGCTTACAAACAGTCCTGGATACAGCAAATCTGTATCGGGACTAGATTAGTTACAGGAAAGGTGGGAAACAAGCGCAGATGTGGACTTTTAAACCAGAAAGTTGAAAGAGATGGAAGAAACTGCCCAAACAGCTAATAAGCTACAATTTCTGAGCGAGAAACCACGCCTCCTGTGGTTGATAGGCTACCTAGTGCTTATCACTCCCACTGATAAGCTAGAGGAGTTCCCTCCAACACAGAAAGGCTTGGGGGGGGGGGCTCAGAAGCTTATAAACAGTCCTGGATACAGCAAATCTGTACCTGGACTAGACTAGTTACAGGGAAGGTGGGAAACAAGCGCAAATGCGGGCTTATAAACCAGAAAGTTGAAAGACATGGAAAAACTGCCCAAACGGCCAATAAACTACAATTTCTGGGCCAGAAACCACTCCTCTTGTGGTAGACAGGCTACCTGGTGCTTACCACTCTCAATGATAAGCTAGAAGGCTTTCCTCCAAGACAGAAAGGCTTGGGGGTCTCCAAAGGTTACCAGCAGTCCTGGATACAGCAAATATGTACCTGGACTAGACTAGTTACAGGAAAGGCAGGAAACGAGCACAAACACAGGCTTTTAAACCAGAGAGTAGAAAGAGATTGAAAAACTGCCCAAATGGTCAATAAACTACAATTTCTGGGCCAAAAGCCACTCCTCTTGTGGTAGATAGGCTACATACCACTCCTACTGATAAGCTAGAAGGCTTCCCTCCAACACAGAAAGGCTTGGGGGGGGGGCTCAGAAGCTTACAAACAGTCCTGTATACAGCAAATCTGTACCTGAACTAAACTAGTTACAGGAAAGGTGGGGAACAAGCGCAAATGCGGGCTTTTAAACCAGAAAGTTGAAAGTGATGGACAAACTGCCCAAACGGCCAATAACTACAATTTCTGGGCCAGAAACCACTCCTCTTGTGGTATATAGGCTTCCTAGTGCTTACCACTCCCACTGATAAGCTAGCAGTCTTCCCTCCAACACAGAAGGCCTTGGAGGCTCAGAAGCTTGCCAACAGTCCTGGACACAGCAAATCTGGATCTGGACTAGACTAGTTACAGGAAAGGCAGGAAACAAGCTTAGATTTTTTTTCCAGAAAGCAGCTAAAACAGCACTAAAACAATTCAAGTACAGTGCAAGCTAGCACACTTGAGTGTGTAGCAGTATTAAAGCAAATACAGTTTAAATAAATGCAATTTATTTGAAATGTACTCTGAACTAAATTCAATTGTTGTTTTATTCAACTCTGAACAGTTAACAAGTGCCAAAAATATATACTTATTAGCCGAGAAGCACACTCAGCATGCAGTCAAAACACAAGATTTTTTTTTGTTAGTAAAGTGCAAGGGGAGGATGGAGAAGCAGAAGATAATTCAAGGTTAAGAACCTAAGTGGGTTGGCCTTATGAAATGTTCTCTCTGTATTAGGTAGAATGAACACTAGACTGGGAGGAGTGTGCAGATCAAATTTACAGTAGGGGCGGGCAACTGCAAAGCCACCAACTAGATCAGAAACAAACAAAAAAAAAACAATGCCAGCAAACATATAAAATAATTTAGTCAGCAAATATATAAGATAATTCAATCAAGCAAAAATTAAGACAATGCAGAACTCTGAAAACTTAAAGTGCCAAGAATTATACTTATCAGCGATTTTATTTCCAGATTGTTTGAGAGCACTCTGCAGTCAGAACACAAGGAGTTTCTAACAGTGTATGCAGGAATTTACAATCAGGGGATATTTTAAATCATCAAGCCCTGAAGCAATCAGATAACATTAAAGCTTTTAGACCAGTTTTATAAACTTTAACAAAACCACAGAAATAGGGGGGACCAGTTTCAGAAGAGATGGGAAAAAAAAACAATGCCAGCAAATATATAAAATAATTCACTCAGCAAATATATATATAATAATTCAGTCAGCAAATATATAAGATAATTCAATCAGCCAAAAGTTAAGACAATGCAGAACTCTGAAAAGTTCAAGTGTCGAGTATTATACTTATCAACGATTCTATTTCTAGATTGTTTGAGAGCACTCTTCAGTCAGAACACAAGGAGTTTCTAACAGTGTGTGCAGGAATTTACAAACTGGGGCTATTTTTATATCAGCAAGCCTTGAAGCAATCAGATAATAAAAAATCTGTTAGACCAGTTTTATAAACTTTACACCACCACAGAAATAGGGGGAAACCAGTTTAAGAAGAGATTAGAAACAAAAAAAAACAATGTCAGCAAATATACAGAATAATTCAGTCAGCAAATATATAAAATAATTAAATCAGGCAAAAATTAAGACAATGCAGAACTCTGAAAACTTAAAGTGCCAAGAATTATACTTATCAGCGATTTTATTTCCAGATTGTTTGAGAGCACTCTGCAGTCAGAACACAAGGAGTTTCTAACAGTGTATGCAGGAATTTACAATCAGGGGATATTTTAAATCATCAAGCCCTGAAGCAATCAGATAACATTAAAGCTTTTAGACCAGTTTTATAAACTTTAACACCACCACAGAAATAGGGGGGACCAGTTTCAGAAGAGATGGAAAAAAAAAACAATGCCAGCAAATATATAAAATAATTCACTCAGCAAATATATATATAATAATTCAGTCAGCAAATATATAAGATAATTCAATCAGCCAAAAGTTAAGACAATGCAGAACTCTGAAAAGTTCAAGTGTCGAGTATTATACTTATCAACAATTCTATTTCTAGATTGTTTGAGAGCACTCTTCAATCAGAACACAAGGAGTTTCTAACAGTGTGTGCAGGAATTTACAAACTGGGGCTATTTTTATATCAGCAAGCCTTGAAGCAATCAGATAATAAAAAATCTGTTAGACCAGTTTTATAAACTTTACACCACCACAGAAATAGGGGGAAACCAGTTTAAGAAGAGATTATAAACAAAAAAAAACAATGTCAGCAAATATACAGAATAATTCAGTCAGCAAATATATAAAATAATTAAATCAGGCAAAAATTAAGACAATGCAGAACTCTGAAAAGTTAAAGTGCTAAGAATTATACTCATCAGCGATTATATTTCCAGATTGTTTGAGAGCACTCTTCAGTCAGAACACAAGGAGTTTCTAACAGTGTGTGTGCAGGAATTTACAAACAGGGGTTATTTTTAAATCAGCAAGCCCTGAAGCAATCAGACAACAAAAAATCTGTTAGACCAGTTTTATAAACTTTACACCACCAGAAAAATAGGGGGTAACCAGTTTCAGAAGAGATTAGAAGCAAAAAAACAATGCCAGCAAATATATAACATAATTCAATCAGACATAAAAGGAAAAGACCTAGAGCTATCTTACAGAGGACTTTGAGCAGTCACAGTGGCACTTCTGGGGATGAGTCATTCTCTGTCACTGATGTTGAGACCATTCACAGTTCAGACTCACCTGTGGCTAAAAAACAAATTGGCTATGACCCTTTAGGGGGAACAAACACAGGGTGGCAGGAAGCATAGAGCATGTAGACAACATAGAACATCTTTTGGAATCATTGATACCACACTAGGGAATACTTGTAATGCGCATAATATTTCTTCTTTTCAGCTGTCTGATGCTGAAATAAATCTACTTAATAAATGTTTGAATTTTGTTCACGTTTTTTTTTTTTTTTTGTTAATGAAGATGCCCCTGTCAATGATGTCATAGCATGTTGTCGTTTGATAAATCTCAAATTATTTTTTGGTTCTAACACTAATACTAAAAGATCTACTCAGTTTCAGTTTCATAAATCTTCATTTATGCCCCCTATGGATAAGCATGTTTTCATTTTTCAAGAATGTGTATTTAAAGATTTACACTTCCACAGTTCTGAATCCCACTTTCAAAGATCTAATCTCACCTAGGATGAACAACAGGCTTTATTAAATCTTAAGCAGAAGAAAGAGCTGGTGATTTTACCAGCTGATAAGGGTGGGGCTGTGGTTGTGATGGACTGGTTAATGTATCTGGCAGAGGCTAATAGACAACTTTCAGATGGTAGATTCTACATGCACATGCCCTTGGACTCTACAGTTAGGTTTAAGAAGGAAATTGATGATTTCCTTGGGTTGGCGGTGGAAGAAAGAATCATTACTAAAAATGTATCATTTCATCTCACATTCCCCGATCCTCAGCAACAATATTTACATCTGTTGCCTAAAATTCACAAAGATTCACAGAAGCCTCTGGGAAGGCCTACTGTATCTGGCAAAGGTTCACTTACTGAACCTTTGTCAGCTTTCTTGACCAAGTATCTTAAACCATTATGTCATGCTCGGTCTAGAATTCAAGATACTACACAATTTTCACAAATTATTTCGGACACACACTTGGATCATGACTGACTTATGTGTACATTAGACGTTCTGCCTCATACACCAGCATTCCTCACTGGGCTGGTCTTGAAGCCATTCAATATTGGCTGAATAGGGTCAATATGTATTCACCTGGTTTCAATACACTATTAATTTGTTTGACGGAACACGTTATCCGCAAGAATGTGTTCTATTTTCATGGTAAATGTTACTGGCAAGTAAAGGGTACTGCTATGGGAGCATCTTTTGCTACCATTTATGCAGACTTGTTCATTTTTTTTTTGGAGGAACAACTGATTTACGATAGCAGTCACAATCTATACTTACATGAGACTGATATCTGGACACTCTATCTGGATGATTGCTGGATGGTGTGGAGGGCAGATAGCAGATATTTGCAAGAATTTATACAATATTTAAATGAGAACAAATGGGGTATTGAGTTCACAGCTAACTGCCATGGTATGGAGATAAATTTTTTGGATGTTACCATTACTAGAGAACCTCATCATACAAAGGTCTTTCGTAAACATCTTTACTACAACACATTACTTCATGCCTCTAGCTTTCATCCCAAACATATTATCAAAAAAATTCCTAAGTCACAATTCCTTAGAATTAGACATATATGTTCCTCCAAAAACTCATATCAACATTATCAATGGGACCTTATAGGTAGGTTTCAAAATAGGGGTTATGAATTTAATAATGTTATGACTGCCAGTGATTGGGCCTCAAAACAGCAGGAATCTGCACTGTTGAAATGAAAGCATAGGGATTTGGATGAGGATGTTACGATTAGGTTTGTTACAACTTTTGGACGCAACACCAATGTCCTTAGAGATATTGTTGATCAGTATTGGGGCATCTTATGGTCTGATGACAAGCTTTCTGAATTTTTGACCTCCAAATCTTTATTTTCCTTTTGTCGGGGACTGACATTAGGGTCACATTTCAGTCACTACAAACATAGAACTGAAGTGATTAAGCAACAGGCCACTTTATTTGGGGACAAGTTAATTGGTTGTACACCTTGTGGTCATTGTTCCTCTTGCAGCCATGTGCTCAAGTCCAAATAGTTTACGAGTGCAAATACCCCTAAGGTTTATGATATTAATTTTTTTGGAAACTGCAGCACAGATTGGCTTGTATACCTAGCCAGTTGTTCCTGTTCTGCTTTCTATGTAGGCCAAATCTCCAGGTCTTTTCGGATTCGCATTTCAGAGCATGTTAGTGACAGCAGAAACAAAAGGATGTCTAGCTCCCTATATAAACGAAGAATCATCATGTCACAGCACAGTTTAAATTTACTATTATTGATCATGTAGGTTCATAGGTTGGTACTAGGCTATCGGCCCTAGGGCCTATACAAGCCTAGCCATAACAATTCCCTGGCTATTTCTTCCCACCCTATTTACTTCCCTGGACCCCTGTCTAGCAGGGTGACTGATGTGATCCCTGGGGTAAAATTTCCTTTCTCCCGTCCAGTCATCAAGATTCCTTTTGAAGAGGGCCAAAGAGGTGCTCTGCTTGCATGTATGGGCAGTCTATTCCAGAGTCTAGGGAGTCTCTGGGTCAGGAACCTATCCCTCCAGCATGTTTGTTTATTGTGATGACAAGGTTTAGATCCCTGGAGGGTGTGGCTCTGAGGGATTGGGATTTCTTTAAGTGTAGCATGTCCAACAGCTCTGGCTTTGACATGGCCTTGTATGTTAAGCAGATATCGCCTTGGAATAGACGATATGTGACAGAGTATAGCTGGAGATTTTTAAGGCAGCCAGCATAGGGCATCTGCTTTAGGCCTGTGATTCTTTTAGTGAGGTATTTCTGCGGCATTTCCAGTTGCTGCGGATGTCTTGAGATGTACATACCAAATGGGGCGTTGTATTCTATAATGAGTCTAATGAAGGATGAGTACAGTGGGACAATTACCTCCTTTTTTCTGGATGAAAAGCCCTTAGTGATGAGGTGTGCCACATAGAAGGATTTCCTGACTGTTGTGGTGATGTGGTTATTGAAGGTGAGACCACTGTCCACTTGTGTCCCTAAGTTTCTTATCACACTTTCAGTGTTTAGTGGTAATTCACTGGTACATGTTTTTTCCCAAAGGGGATAACTATACATTTCTTGGCATTGAGCTTGAGCTCATGGCTCTGGCACCAAGCATCTGTTTCTGTAAGGCCCTTTTGTAGAGTATCTACATCATTTGGGGATTCAATAATGGCTCCCAGTTTGCAGTCATCTGCGAACTTTGTTAGCCAGAGTCCCTTAGTGTTGGCCTGTACTTCAGAGAAGCAGATGCCAAGCAAGAGAGGTCTCAGGACTGAACCCTGAGGTACTCCACTTGTGACTTGTCTGGACAAGTACCAAGTGAAACAGGTTGAATAAAATGGGCTGGCATTCCATTTTAAATAATAAAGAAAGAAGTTGGATCATTAGTCTAGGGGGACTGTTTAAACCTGGACTTAATGAGCAATTACGATTAGCCAACAGGAAGTGGTGGTATGTATTTTAATTATGTATTTAATGCTTTTGTGCATTTACTTGCTAATCTCACTGATGAAAGCATGTTGATGCCGAAACCGGTCTGATTTTAGTCTTGTGTTTTATATATATATATATATATATATATATATATATATATATATATATATATATATATATACATATATATATTTATACACACCCACACACACTATAACTATTGAGCTGTCACAATAAAAATATTTTTGTTTCACTATTTGGTGCTGGCTGTTTTTTGTTTTTAAGTTATGTTGGTTGGCCTTTGCACCTGCTGTACTTGCGGTTCTTGGCTTTTGGATTTAATTTGAAAAGAAAACAGGCATATGAGTGGACTGGTCGAAATTAGTTCAGTAGCTATTTTTGGTATGAAAGAAAGGGGCACTCTGTCCTCAAGAAAGACCAAATAAAGTGGATTATATACAAGGCTTCTAATTTACAGTCTTCTGGCAGAAGTGAGGAGTACAAGAAAGACAGTTTTCTAACTCTGAGTCTGCTGTGAAAGCTGTCTTTTCTAATACAAAATATATATCCCAAGAAGAGACAGGATTGTTGACTGGAAAGTGAATGAGAAAGGCTCCTCTAAACAAGGCCTTGCATACCTTTGGGATGCCAAGATCAGCACCCTCACAAAAATCTGATGCACTTTAACAAAAGAGTAGTTTAAATGTCAAACATATACAACAAATACTCCATTATTGCCAGTAAAGGAGCAGTAAGGGTCTAAACCCTTAGTAGCAGCCCATGTAGAGAAAAGTGATCATTTACTTCTATATATTTTACTGGTAATGGGTGAGAGCAGAAGTAAGGCTTTGGATCACGATTCCTCAACAAGAATGATAAAAGGACATCAAAGAACTACAGAAACCATGGGTTTGATGGAAGAAATGAAGGTTTGGGTGAGGCCGGTCAGATAGGTGAGTCAAAAGAGTTTTGAACAGTTTCAGATAGCCAGGCCTCCCCATAAGATGTGACCACAACAGATGAAACTTGTCAATCCCAATATGGGAGCTATGGAATTATCTCAGACCAGTTCATCCTGTCACTGTCAGTAAATCTTGTGAGTTCTGAGGCAATTTTTGTATGACATCATCTCTGAGACATCCTCTAAAAGGAAGAATAAGATAAAGGAATCTGCTGTATTTGTAATTAGTTAAGGATGCAAATGGGTCACAACAAGCCTTCCCCAGTGATAGAAGAGCTTCTGTGCTATTCACTGGCTCAGAGATGACTTTTGAGGCATCCGTAAACAATGACTGATCCTACCCATTACAGGCCAGGTTTTTCCTGGAATGCAGCTGGCTATTAATTTGTGGACATAGCTCATTCACATACCCTCACAGTTTCTCGTTTTTTTTTTTTTTTTTTGGGGGGGGGGGGGGGGGGTTATAGGGAATTCTTCACTACTTGTTCAAGTACCAAACTACTGCTATGCTGTCTGTAGATAGCATCTGCACCCCAGTGAAGGGAGCCCTGAAACATCAGCCATGACAAAAGAGCCTTCTTTTCCAAAACACTGATGTGCATACTAGCCCCTCTCTGTGACTATAATGCTGACATCATCTGCCTACACCCTAGGACAGAGGCATCTGTGCTGACAGCAACAGCCTGTGTGTGGATAAGAAAAGGTTTGTTCAAAGTTAAATTTATAGAGTGCACCCACCATCTTAAGCAAAAGTTGCAACTCCTAGATATCCTGGCTGTAGTCAACTGAAATTTCATAGTCGACTACAGCACTCCCATGGAATATCTGGCATTAGAGACCATGTAAATATTAGCTAACATAAGACATTGGAAATGAATGTGCTTGCAGGATTTCATTCACAGCATTTATAAATGGGAGAGTCTTGCAAAAAGTAGAAGCGCCCTGTAAGACAGAAATCCAGTGTGAATCAGATCAATGGGAGACTCTGAGCAGGCTCCATGTGGGACTATTCAGTGTTCAGTGTAATGCTCAAAGACTAGAATATGCTCACGATGCCCCTGACAGACAGCAGGCTGCTTTTTGTTGAAGCTGTTTCGGTATACAAATATATTGACTCTTTGCACACTCTTGTTTGCTGTAACTATGGATATGCATTGGTGAACACCCTAGGGGCTGAGGTGAGGCCTGATGGAAGCATTCTTAATCAATAACAGCAGCTACAAATCAGAAGTGTAGTGAGGCTAAACATCCAGGAGGTACAACAGGAACATCCAGTCTCCTTCCAACACACAGGGAAGGACAGACTGCACAATGACCAGAAGAATGGGCTCTTTACGATAAATTGGTTTAGGATACTCATATCAAGAATGGGCATGTGATCATTTTTCTGGATACACAAATAAAGCTAAAAAACAAACTGGATTCTTTCCGGTCTGGTGGATCCTCCTAGGCAGCTTATTTTACTGGAGGGTTAGCATCTATTTTCTGATTTTATCTTTTGACAGAGTGGAATGTCAAGAAAGACTGAGATGGAGGGAGAGCAGGAAAGAATCATGCAGCCTTGGGATATTACTGCTATGATCCACTTGTCCTACATGATGGCCAACCATGTGGGAAACTGAAGGGACAGATGACCCTGAATTGCATCCAGAGTGCGATAATCAGGCAAGACCCCAGGGATTGGACTGCTGGTCATTGTCACCTATGGGTTATAACTACTTTGGAAGTTGCCACAGCATCCTTTGAGATCCTTGACTGTTTCTTTGCTGCAAGGGACATCTAAATCAAAGCTGAAGTGTTCTCCACTGCACTCCAGAGACTGGACACTGGAAAGTGTGTGGCTGTAAAGAGTCTTGCTCTCCTGTTCCAATTTCTCCAGTTCACTTTTAACTGTTGGGTCAAAAATGCCAACCATCAAAATAGGCATTCAGAAAGTTGATACATGTATCCCCAGCTAAATGTTGCAGGATGCATTCAGGTGTGATGGTGTACAACTAACCCAGAGCCTTCTGCTCTCACTGCATCAAGAAAAAAATTATGGTAACAAGATTTGGTTGGTACTGGAAGACATGTTTACGATCTGAGATTGGAACATGATCATTTCAAGTCTCCATTAGCAAATCTTCCAGTGTCTTGTCCATTTTGCTAGCCATCACTTAGTGGACATGCAGTATATGTGATGCATTGCACCCATAAGACAACTGTGGAGAACAATGAAACCCACTTTCCAAATCTGTCCGTTGCTCTGGACTCTCATCTGGTGATGAAGAGCAAGACTCTATGAAGTAGGAGCCTTTTAAAAGCTGCCACCACAACACTGAACTCTGTTTGGCTGTCTCTATCCAAAAGGTTCAGTCGTTAGGAGACTGGAAGATCTTATCTGACCATTTTGACACAGGAAGCACATCATCAGCATCTTCCTGTGCTGACCTATTCACCAGCCACAACATTTACAGTAGGCTGGGGGGATTACTGAAGGTCTCCTTCAAGATATGCTAAGAAGAGATGATGGATTCAAGTGGGCCATCCACTTTCTCTTCCTCATCATCTCTAAACCCTCCTCCCAAACTTTGAGTAATCAGGGGATCATCATCAACCCCCTTTTTCCTATTTTCTACATGGGGTCAGAATGTCGTGTCACTTCTCTTCATCTCACCCTATTCAGTGCCCCTCTCCTACTTTCCTCGACACTCATGCCTGACTGTTACAGGTTTTCTCTCACAAAATCCATCTACCTCTTTGCTGGATGCCCTCATTTCCTCTTGCCTTCATCCTGTCTGCCCCAATTCTTCTTCACCAGATTGTCTTCTGCTTTCCTGCACATGTACCCTAACCACTATAATCTGTTCTGTTTTACTTTTTCTGTAATTGAAGCTACTTTGGCCTCTGCTCTTATGTCCTAATTTCTTCGTCTGTCCAACAGTGTGCATCCTACCACCCATCTTAGGCACATGATCTCTATCACCTCTAGCTTCCTAAACTTCTCTGCCTTTTCTGTCCAGGTTTCGGTCACACCACTGTTTTTTGTATCTCACTTTTCAGCTTTCTTGGCATTCTTCTGTCATACACTACCCCTGATACACTGTGCCAGCTGACTGCAGCCCCCATTCTAGCTTTAACCTCCTCATTCAAACTTCCCTTCTCCTCAAACAACCCTCCCAGATACCTGAGGCTGTTAATCTGTTCCACTATCTTCCCTTCTATTTCAATTTTCAGCTTCTTCTGATTTCCTCAATTTGCTGCCATTACAACTGTCTTATATGTACTCAGATTCATCCCATGTGCCGTAAGTTTTGCATTCCATTCCCCTATCAATTGCTGAAGTTCTTGCCCAGAGTCTGCCTGTAATGCCACATTGTCTGCATATGTCTGCTTTGTTGACCTGTCCCCTCTGACCTGCTTGCTAATGTAGTCCATCACCAGTATGAACAGCAGTGGGCTCAGAGCTGAACCCCGATGCAAACCCACTCCCACTAGGAACCCCTCTAAGACCAAACACTGTTCGTACTTGAATCATTGGGTCCATGTACACTGCTTGCACTAATTATGCCAATGCTTCTGGGACTATGAACCACTGCAGGACTGCCCAAATCAGCTTTCTTGAGACCTCGTCATGTGCTTTCTCGAAGTCTACGAATGCCCCATTGGACTCTCTCATCATTTCTAGTTTCTTCTCAAGTATATATCTCACTGCAAACATCAGATTTGCTGTGCTGCATCCTGATCTGAATCTGAACTGTTTATTTCCCATCTTAAACTAATATATGCAGAGTATTAGAAATTATCAATCACCTTCTCCAGAACTTTCATGCAGTGTGATAGGAGTTCAGTACCTGTATACTGCCCACAGTTGTGAATGTCCTCTTTGTTCTTGAACAGTGGCACTAGTATGCTTATTCTCCAGTCAACTGGGATATGCCTTTTTCTCAATAGTGCTACAAACACCCTTAGGGCCATTTTTCCCATCTCACCCATCATCTTGATCATATCTGATCTGCTGTGACCTCGCCTCAGCCTGCTGCTTTCCCTGACTTCATTTCCCTTAGTGCTTTTCTTACTTCTTCTAGGGTGAGCTCCTCCTCTTCTCTCACTGTGGGATAATCAGGCGAGACGGTAGGGAATCAACACCCTTATCCTCATCAATATCTGAACCAGGAGATTCCGGAGGGGAGTCCAAGCAACTTCTCTTACACTTATACTTCTTACCTTTGCTTAGAAGTGATGTTTCCAAGGAGCATAATGGGAGACTGAACTTCAAAAGATAGAAAAGAGATGCCTTGCAGTGATCTACTGACCCCACCATGTCCTGATCAGAGAGATGAGGGGTGGCCAAGCTGTCAAACAAAGATATACCTTGGGAAGAGGTCAAAGTCTGTACAGATGACAAAAGCAACACATGCAGTGGCTGGTACAATAGACCAATGCAGCCAGCTCTGTGGCACAGAGGGATAACATTCTAATTACAGCGCAGGTAATGAGAGTTTGGTTAGTGGCTCCAGTACCTGTATGAGCTGGTCAAGCAAGACTGGAATAAGCAGCTGTTGCCAACTCAACCATCCAGGGAGGAGGGAGGCTGCTTGTCTCACCATATAGGGTTGACACCTAGCGGGAGTACTCAGTGTCATCCAGTGGAGCTAGAGAGACACCTAGCAGGAGTACTCAGTGTCATCCAGTGGAGACAGAGACAGCTGAGCAAGCAGAGTCACAGTGATTAGCACCAGCAAGCAAAGGAGAATATGGCACACGTAGAGGCATAGTTCCTTTCAGGGGGGTGCTACAGTGGGCTTGGCGGAGCTGCTGCTGTGTGGACAGGTGTTCCCACTGGGGAGAGGGTATGGTGTTCTCCCCAGGACCAGCAAGCTGGAAAAATCCCTACCACATGACTTGCACCAGGGAACTCAGTGCTGATCCCAACTTCCAGGCAGGAGCAACTGAGCAATAGGGTTCTTATCTGGCTGGGGATGAATGAATTATCAGCAGTGAAACATTTAGGCAGAGTCCCAATGGTAGATGAGAAAAAAAAAGTTTAGACCAATGCCATTCCCCGAGTTAGCATAATCAAATCCATTTCACCAAGACTGATAACCATCAGGGCTAATGCTGGGGTCAAAAAATGTCCCTGAGAGCCCAAATTTCACCACTGAAATTGAAAAAAAAAAGTTTATCTTTTAGTCTGAAGCCAACGGCATCAACCTCAAGAGTTGCAAAATCCACCCCACTGACACCAACAATAGCCTCAACAAAATCAATAATGAAACTGACACCGAAGGATCGAGCCTGAGCCTCATGGCTGAAGGCTGTCCAGATATAGCAATGCAAGAGATAGATGCTATCAATACTGCTTGGCAAGACTGACAAAGGCACTGACCCCTGTGGACTGTGATCCGCAAGCAAAGACTACAGCAGAGATGAATAATGCCTTTGGTGTCAATATCAGCATTTGTGGGTAAAACTCCGACCTTCTGGTACTTAAGTAGTATGGGACCTGGTGAGAAGTGCTGAGAAAGTGCAGCTCGGGACTTAGTGAGGAAGAAGGGCCTCTAGCTACTTCAGTGTTAGTGTGGGTTTGGCCTTGAGGGATCATCTGCATTTGCATCTTTCTGTAATCAATTTCAGTGGGCACTGAAGCACTCTGATGCGACCTAGAATATCAGAGGAAAAAGGTCAAGATGAAATAGAAATCTTCCTTACTTCAAAAGTCAGAAAGAGTCACCATTAGTAGTGCAGTTATATTTTTAGGAGAACTCTCTCAGACAACTACGACTAGCAGCTTAGAAGATCCACTGGGGAATAGAAGGAGTCTCTTCAGACATTACCATCTAGGAGTGTGAGACCAGATACGTCTTTCACTCTTAACTGGCTTATGTTTTACTTTGAGCAACTTATACTTATCTCTTTCTGTCTTTGGATTTCTGAGCTTCTGTAGAAGGGCTTGGCCTGAGTCCAAAGGGGTCAACCTTGAGAGGAAGCTCTGGGTTGAGACCACATCAAAAGCATATGCAGAGATTTCTTTACATCTGGATGACAAAAAAGTGTGTTTTCCTTTCTTTAACAGTTTATGAAGAAATGATGGCACTACAAGTTTACCATACAGGTAAATAGAGAGAAAGAATGATATACTACCAATGATGCTATTAGATGAAAACACTAAAAGTGTTAAGAAAGGAGAGGAGCTGAGTGAGTGAAAAAAAAGATTAAGAGAAACTAAGAAAGATTTTCAAAGATTTTCAAGGAGAAGACTTACAGTTTTGAGTTTGTGCAAGAGCTGACAAGAAAAATGCATCTAGCACTAAAAGCTGCAAATGAGATCTGAGGTAATCCTGAGAGGAGCAATGTGGCAAAGTAAAGCCGAACTTGAGAGTTTTTGGAAGGCGCAAACTGGAATAATGGCCAAGTTGGTTCTGAGTTATGGAACTGAACCCACAGTCAAGGATTAAGTGAAGACTGACAACATCAGATTATAGGCTTACAAACTGAAAAAAAAAAAAAGAGTTTTAGGGTTACAATTACGGAGTTAAGACTCATGTTAGAGTTAGGGACCAGGTGAATGTTTGAGGCTTAGACTAAGGGGTGTGGGAGGACTACACAGTTTACTAGGGTTGGGTTGTGGGAGGACTGTGTAGTTCAGCAGGATCGGGTGAGTGGGTGCTAGTGCACTTGCAGTTTACAGCAACTGACAATGAGCAATTATGTCACACGCTAACAGCATGTCAGCACTTGTAGTAGACCTGTAAAATGTTCACCTCCTGCACAGAAAACACACAACTAAACAATGTCCATTTGCCATCAACACGTTTTTCTATTCTCCTACTATCAATCCAATTCTACTTATCATCTTCCTTCACACACCATCTATTCATCCCACTGTTTACATACTGTAGGTATCAGGTAAGTGTCAAACTTTGTCTTTTTCTGCACTGCAATGCAGGACTACCTTACTAAACAGTGCATATGAAACCTGAGTAATCCTTTCAGCAGTATTTTAGGTATTTTAAGTAATGCACATTTACTTCTTTTAAGAAGTGGGATTGTCAAAGAGATGAAGAAAGTAGACAAGAGTATAAGGAGATGAGGTGCATGGCGAAGAGAGAGGTGGAGAAGGCTAAGGATAAGGTGTATGAAGAGTTGTATAAAAGGTTGGACACTAAGGAGGGAGAAAAGGACCTGTACCGATTGGCTAGACAGAGGGACCGAGCTAGTAAAGATGTGCAGCAGGTAAGGGCGATAAAGGATAATGAGGGAAACATACTCACAAACGAGGAGAGTGTGTTGAGCAGATGGAAAGAGTACTTTGAGGGGTTGATGACTGAAGAGAATGAGAGGGAGAGAAGGTTGGATGATGTGCGGATAGTGAATCATGAAGTGCAGGGGATCTTGCTATTTTCCCACTTTCTATAATTTAAAAAAAAGTACAGTTACAGAGTTGCTGTTCTGAACTGTTGTAAGTTTCTTGGAGGCCAGTGCTTACTTGGGCTAAAGGGAGGTCTCTGTGTTCACCAGTGGCAGTGGTTAACACTGAGCAGCCTGCCTGTCCCTGTAGGAATGATTACTGCCTAGAAGCTGTAGTTTTATTGGCCATTTTGGGTCAATTCCAAACTCCTTGATCGCTCTCTCTTAAAACCCTGCAACTCTCTTTTTGCGCGGTCTTGCGCACAGAGCAGCGTCGGGCAGCTCTGGTTAGCTGGGTATACTATTCCTGGCTCCACAAAGTCTGCACTGCAAATTTTCCCTTAGAACTAGGCAAGTTTCAACTCAAGTGTTTCAGATCAACTGCTGTTATTGCAGCACTTGCATAACCCAAATCAGCACTTGTCCAAATCTCCTACACAGCACTATTATTTTCCAAATCTCCTAGACAGCACTATTATAATACAGCATAAGACCTTCGATTGTCCGCAAGACAAGTGAAATTCACTTTTCCAAGCATGTCCAGATGTCAGCTTCAGGTGTACTCTCCAGTTCATCTGGTGGAATTGGGCATTCTAAGGCAAAGTGAAAGAAATAAGCCAGCAACTTGCTGGCTTATTTCTTTCACCTGATATTTCCTTTTGCCGTGCAACTCCTTACGCGCAGGGGACATCATTGCAGTTACACGCATTCTAAGGCAAAGTCACAACTGCCTCATGTATACAGACAACCCTCTCCTCTTATCTCTAGATACAAACACTTGTGAGAGATGCAAATACACAGCCAGACTGGAAGCTAAGCACTCTCAACCCATGACTGTAACAGACAGTCAAGAGGAGAAGAGACACACTAGTATCACACCACCAGTCACACATGGATCTACAAAACAAGCACCGGCAAAGCATACACATAAATATACAAAAACATATTCGGAGGCACTAGGTACCAATCTGAGAAAGAAACAGTATCCTCCAAAGCAGACAAGCAAGCAACCTGCACCTCTAAACACAAGCCAGAAAACACATAATTCACCTCAGCAGTGTGCCTCATGACAGCCCAAAAGGCAAAACACCATCTCCAACATGCTAGTAATAGGAGACTCTATAGTAAGGCACACAGATGTTCCACTCACCAGGCTGAACAAGGAGAAGGTTACTGTTAGCTGCCTGTCGGGTGCTAGAATCCACCACATAACACGGGCACTTAGGTCACTCCAGAACGAGTACAAGTATGACGCTGTCATTGTACATGTCGGTGTGAATGATCTAAGACGTACCTCCCTGGACTACATGAAAAGAGACATTGAGGAGCTCTCTGATCATGTAGCCCAAGCTGGTATGACCCTGACCTTGAGTAGCATACCACCTTCACCTAGAATGATACCACAATACAAAGACAAAATGATCAATTTCAACAATTGGCAAAGCTTCTGGTGTCATTCTAAGGGGATCCAGTGTCTGTCTGCCTGGGATGACATGATAGACAAGCCTCACTGTTTCACCAGAGCTGGTTTGCACCTGTTACCCCTAGGCTTTTGAATACCGGCCAAGGCTCTTGCCGTCCCAATAGTGCCTTTTTTAGGCAAGGCTCAAAGGACAAACCAACCACCGTAACCAGCACAGGTAACCAAAAACTAAGGGTAATGCTACTCAACGCCAGAAGTCTCAATCTCAAAATGCACGCATTTGAGGCACTCCTCAGTATGGAGAAAATCGATGTTTGTGCAGTGACGGAAACCTGGTTCAAGGCTCCAGAGAGCACCCCAGCACTACCAGGTTACAATTCATATCATACCTTCCGGCCTCAGTTACCGGATCACAGTACAAAGGGTGGAAGTGCATCCATAGTCATCAAGGATACCCACATCTCCAGGTTAGTGGTGCAGCATGATGCCCCAGAGATAATCCATGCGCAACTATCAGCAGGCAAAACCACATTTCAAGTCGTAGCCTGTTATAGATCACCCACCATGTACCAAGATCCTCACTCAGCATTCCTTGAGGCATTGGAAAATATAAAGGTCCTACCCAACACCATAATTTTGGGTGATTTCAACTACCCTGGTATAGACTGGGTGAACTACCAAAGTTCTAACTCCTATGCCCAGCGGTTCACAGAATTTATAAATTCAAATGCCCTTGAACAACTGGTATGTTCTCCCACTAGAGGGGACAACATATTGGATTTAGTCATCACAAATATGGGTGCCCATTGTACCACACCCGATATCACTCCCTCTCTGGTCAGATCAGACCACAAACTGATAACCCTAGATGTCCTCACCCCTCCACCTCCCCCAGTCAAAGAAACCATCGTAAAAAACCTTTCCAAAGCAAACTTCAAACTACTTGCGTCAGAAGTGGAAAGCTTCACTATTCCCTGGAGGGAGGGTGGCCTAATGGTTAAGGTGTCTGCCTTACAACCACAAAGTGCAGGGTTTGAGTCTCACAAGGGATAATTGGCTAGGCTTAAATGGCTCGCAAGGGCAGTTAGCTTAGTACGAATCTATGAACCTATACCTATGAACCTTGTAGAAGGATAATGATATCCAGGATGCAGAATCCTATACCAAGGCACTTTATATACATCTTCAGGATTGAATGGACCATGCTATCCCAAATAAAACCAAGACTCCTTCCTCAAGCAAGAAGAAACCAGTCTGGTGGACCCCGGCCATAAGCAAACTATACAATAAAAAGAGGAGACTTATACAAAAAAAGGCCAAATCTCAAGTAGAAAAATCATCCCTGATCAGCATTAGTAAGAAATTGAGGGCCCTCATCAAGTCAACTAAAGCCAATTTCGAAAAGAAAGTTGCCAAGGATAACCATAAGGCCTTCTATGGTTACGTCAAAAACCTAAATGGCAATGCTCAGGTCTGTTCTGAGCTAGTACAAAATGGAAGAAAATACACTGACCCCACTGACATTGCCAACATCTTGGCTGATAGGTTCAGTGCAAATCCCCCCCCCCCCTCACCACCTACAGGACCTATTACTATTCCAGGGGATTGTGCAACTCCAATTATTACTGATATGCTGGTTAATAAGGCTCTATCTAAAGCTAAAAAGACTGCCTCCATGGTACCAGATGGTGTCCCGGGCTGTGTCATACCCGAGCTCCAAAATGAATTAACCCGGCATCTGAATACCCTGTTCAGTCTCAGCCTCTCGACAGGATAGGTGCCCACAGAATGGCGCACAGCAATGGTGGTTCTGCTGCACAAGGGTGGGCCCACAATCGACCCTGGGAACTACCGACCAATAAGCTTGACCAGTCTGATCTGTAAGGCAATGAAGCGATTCATTATGGAACTCATAAATGGAGAGATTGGGAACCTTCAAACACTTGACCCCACACAGTTCGGCTTCGTCAAGGGCAGATCATGCCTCCTGAACCTGGTGGACTTCTTTGAGACAGTTACTTAGGCTATAGATAAGGGAAAGGAGGTACACACGGCTTACCTTGACCTTGCTAAAGCATTTGACAACATTCCCCATTCGGGTATTATTGATAAACTCACCAACCTGGGCATAAACCCTTACGTCACAAGATGGATCGCAAAATGGCTCTCAGACAGATCCCACAAAGTAAGAGTAGCGGGATCTATGTCCGAATCCAAACCAGTAACGAGCGGTGTGCCTCAGGGCTCTGTCCTGGGGACCCTCATGTTTGGCATATACTTCTCAGAAGTACAGGCAAGCACTGAAGGGCTGTGGCTGACCAAGTTTGTGGACGACTGCAAACTGGGTGCTATAATAGAGTCTCCGGCCGACGTGGATATCCTCCAGAAGGGCCTTAATGAGACTGATGCATGGTGTCAAAGCCATGGTCTCAAGCTAAATGCTAAAATATGCGTAGTAATCCCCTTTGGAAAAAACAAAGTACCCGCAAACTACCACATAGGAGGTAACCCCCTGAAATCTGAAAAAGTAATAAGGGATCTAGGGACCCAAGTAGATAGTCAGCTTTCCTTTGATAACCATGTTGCCAAGGTGGTTAGAAAATCCTTCTATGTGACCCATCTGATCACGA
Source organism: Protopterus annectens (assembly GCF_019279795.1). Classification (NCBI taxonomy): domain Eukaryota; kingdom Metazoa; phylum Chordata; order Ceratodontiformes; family Protopteridae; genus Protopterus; species Protopterus annectens. The sequence goes on from NC_056737.1 coordinate 1,262,786,133, forward strand.
AAGGGTTTGCATCAAGATCTAAGGATGTAGTGGTGCCCCTCTATTCTTCCCTCATCAGACCCATTGTTGAGTACAATGCAGCAATTGGAATGGACCTGGCTAGGCATCTCCAGCAGCTGGAGAGACCACAGAGGTACCTCACTAGCCTCAAACAGTTGCCCTATGCAGCACGATTGAAATAAACTAAGGCTTTTCTCTGTTGCATACCGCCTTCTCAGGGGCGATCTCTGTCTAACACACCATGTCCAACTCAGAACTGTTGAACATGCTCCATCTTAGCAAAACCAAATCTACTCGAGCTATACGCTCTAGGGATATAAACCTCAGCACAACAATGAATAGAACATGCTGGAGGATAGATTCCCTTCGCAAAGACTTCCCTTGCTATGGAACAAGGTCCCGATCTACATAAGACAGAGCCCCTCACTATCCCTCTTCAAGAGGAACCTTGACGAGTGGATGGGTAACAGAAAGTTTACACCAGGGATCATACCAACAGCTCTACTAGATAGGAGCCAAGGGTACTAGCTGCTAGATGAAGGGCCTAGGGAACTAACCAAAGGGGCGGTGAATACCGCACAACGTAGCTGGGCTAATATATGCCTTCGGGCAGATAGCCCGGTACCTGCCTATGAACCTATTAGCAAGGAGGAAGTAAGGATAGCTACGAAGAGGATGAAGAACGGAAAGGCTGTTGGTCCAGATGACATACCTGTGGAAGCATGGAGGTGTTTAGGTGAAATGGCAGTGGAGTTTTTAACTAGATTGTTTAATGAAATCTTAGAAAGTGAGAGGATGTCTGAGGAATGGAGAAAAAGTGTTTTGGTACCGATTTTTAAGAATAAGGGTGATGTGCAGAGCTGTAGTAACTACAGAGGGATTAAACTGATCAGTCACAGCATGAAGTTATGGGAAAGAGTAGTGGAAGCTAGGTTAAGAAGGGAGGTGATGATTAGTGATCAGCAGTATGGTTTCATGCAAGGAAAGAGCACTACAGATGTGATGTTTGCTCTGAGAGTGTTGATGGAGAAGTACAGAGAAGGTTAGAAGGAGTTTCATTATGTCTTTGTGGATTTAGAGAAAGCATATGACAGGATGCATAGAGAGGAGTTGTGGTATTGTATGAGGAAGTCGGGAGTGTCAGAGAAGTATGTAAGAGTGGTACAGGATATGTACGAGGGTAGTGTGACAGCAGTGAGGTCTGCGGTGGGAGTGACGGATCCGTTTAAGGTGGAGGAGGGATTACATCAAGGATCAGCTCTGAGCCCTTTCTTATTTGCAATGGTGATGGACAGGTTGACAGACGAGATCAGACAGGAGTCCCCGTGGACTATGATGTTTGCAGATGACGTTGTGATCTGTAATGAGAGTAGGGAACAGGTGGAGGAGACCCTGGAGAGGTGGAGATATGCTCTAGAGAGAAGAGGAATGAAGGTCAGCAGGACTAAGGCAGAATATGTGTGTGTGAATGAGAGGGAGGACAGGATGAGTTGAAGTTCATTTAGATCATTTTCAATATCTAGAAACAACTTTTGGAGTTTATCTTGGAGTTCTTGGGGTATGGAAGTAGAGCAAATAAGAGTAGCGTCATCAGCATACTGAATAACAGAAGCAGATTTAGTGGCAGTGTTTAGACTATTTGTGAATGTAATAAAAAGGAGAGGGCCAAGGATGGAACCCTGAGGAACCCTGACAGAGACTGGGAGGAGTGTGGAGAGTTTAGTAGACTATTCTCTATCTGTTAAACCTAGCACTTGCTCCTACAGTACTTATTACCTTGATACGGCACTCTTGTCATAGATAGTACCCCAAAAAGGTAACCCCCCATTTCTCGGTCACCCACGTCCCCCGGAATCTTTTTTAAAGTTTTTTGTCTATCCTTCTAGCATGTCGAGGGATCAGTTGCTAGTGTCCTCTCCTGCTCAGCTGGTGAACCTGGGAATATTGAGGCAATGTTACAATTGCCTCATGTACACAGACAACCCTCTCCTCCTCCCACAAAACACAAATACATGCGAGAGATGCAACTATACGGCCAAACTGGAGGCTGAGCTCTCTCAACATAGGACTGGCAAGACCAGTCAGGAGGAGAAGGTTACCACACACACTACAGACCCAGTCTCACATAGTACCATTACAACCTCAAATCATACACATAAACACACAAAGACATACTGGAGGCTCTGATCAAAAATCTACCAAAACAGCAGAGGCCACCAAAGCAGACACCCAAACAACCACCACCTCAGAACACAACACCTGCAACACATAGACCTCACAGTCAGAGTGTCAAACAGTCACAGCCCTTAAGGCCAAACACAATGCCAGACACACTAGTCATTGGTGACTCCATAGTCAGACACACTGACGCCCCGCCACCAGACTGAGTAAGGAGAAGGTCACAGTAAGCTGCCTGTCTGGCGCTAGAATCCGCCACATAACGCAAGCACTCAGGTCTCTCAACAGCAGGTACAAATATGACTCAGTCATTGTCCACGCTGGTGTAAACGACCTGAGACGCACCTCCTTGGACTACATGAAAAGAGACATTGAGGAGCTCTCTGATTATGTAGCCCAGGCAGGTATGACCCTGACCTTGAGCAGTATCCTACCTTCACCAAGAATGATGCCACAATACAGAGATAAGATGATCAGCTTTAACAATTGGCTTAAACACTGGTGTCATTCAAAGGGGATCCAGTATCTGTCTGCCTGGGATGACATGCTGGACAAGCCACGCTGCTTCAAGGGACGGCTTGCACCTGTCACCCTGGGATTCCGGATATTGGCAAAGGCTCTTGCCACCCCCATAGTGCCTTTTTAGGCAAGGCTCAAATTCTAAACCTACCACCCTAGAACACAAAAAGAAAAAACTAAGGGTAATGCTGCTCAATGCCAGAAGTCTAAATCTCAAAATGCACGCACTCGAGGCCCTTCTCAGTATGGAGAACATCGATGTCTGTGCTGCGACAGAAACCTGGTTCAAGGCTCCTGAGGGCACCCCTGAGCTATGAGGTTTTACCTCATATCATGCGTTCCGCCCCAAAATCCGGACAATACCAAGAAAGGAGGGGGTATCCATATTCATCAAGGACACCCACACCTCAAGACTGGTGGCAACGCACGATGCATCGGAGACCATCCAGGTGCAATTAACCATAGGCAAGACTGCTCTGCAAATTGTAGCATGTTACAGGCCACCCTCACAAACTCAGGAACCTCACATGGCCTTCCTGAAAACACTAGAGGATAAACGTATCACCAAACACCATCATACTAGGTGACTTCAATTACCCTAATATAGACTGGGAACACTACTCAAGCCCAAACACCCTAGCCCAAAAGTTCCTGGAATTCATAAACTCAAATGCCATGGAACAACTAGTCACCATCCCCACAAGAGGAGATAACATACTTGATCTCATAATCACGAACATGGGAGCACAATGTTCAACACCAGAAGTATACCCCTCACTGGTGAGATCAGATCACAAACTAATCTCGCTGGAGGTCCTCATCCCACCCCCACCTGAAATAAAAAAAACCACAGTAAAGAACTTGTCAAAAGCCGACTTCACACTTCTAAAGACTAGTGTGGTCTCCTTTAAGGCGCCCGAGCTGGCGGAAAACAGTACTCAAGCCGCTGAATCACTTACAAATGCCTTCTACCAGCACCTGCAGGACTGCATGGATAAGGCAATCCCAAGCAAAACAAAAACTCTTTGTACCAAAGGCAAGCGTCCAGTCTGGTGGACCCCAGCCATAAACAAACTCTACAACAAAAGGAGGAAGCTACTACAAGATAGAGCAAAATCCTTAAAAGGTAAGACACCCTTGATCACTATAAGTAAAAACTAAGAGCTCTCATAAAATCATCCAAAGCAAATTTCGAGAGAAAAATAGCTAAAGACTCAAAAGACAATCATAAGGCCTTCTTTAGCTATGTTAGAAACCTAGGAGGAAACTCCCAGATATGCTCAGAACTAGTTCAAAATGATGTGAAGATTACTGATCCTACAGACATTGCCAACATACTGGCTGACAGGTTCAGTGCAAACTTCTCCCTCCCGTGCCGCGCAAAAGGAGAGATAGCTAAACCAAACGATTGCAGCCCCCCAAACATCTCCAGCGCCCAAGTGAGAATTGCTCTCTCCAAAGCAAAAAACACAGCATCCATGGGACCTGATGGGGTCCCCGGCTGTGTGCTCCACGAACTCAATGAGGAATTAAACCCACAGCTAGGACAGCTGTTTAATCAAAGTCTTACCTCTGGATACGCACTCCAGGAGTGGCGCACTGCAACTGTGGTCCCACTTCACAAAGGCGGTGCCTCCACCGACCCTGGAAATTACCGGCCCATTAGCTTGACAAGCCTTATCTGCAAAGCCATGGAGAGGATCATAATGGGCCTCATAAATAAAGACATAGGGAATTTGCAGACTTTGGATCCAACCCAGTTTGGCTTTGTCAAAGGCAGATCATGCCTTTTAAACTTGGTTGACTTTTTCGAAACAGTCACCAAAGCCATTGATGAGGGAAAGGCAGTCCATACAGCCTACCTCGATCTGGCTAAGTCCTTTGATACAATACCCCACTCGGGTATCATTGAAAAACTCATCAGCTTAAATGTTAACCCATACATCACAAGATGGGTTGCAAACTGGCTGAGTGACAGAACCCACAGGGTCAGAGTTGCTGGCGCCATGTCAGACTCAAAGCCTGTCACAAGTGGTGTCCCACAGGGCTCAGTCCTGGGCCCACTCTTGTTTGGCATCTACTTTTCCGAAGTACAAGCAAACACAGGAGGGTTATGGCTGACAAAGTTTGCAGATGACTGCAAACTGGGCGCCATAGTAGAAAACACATCTGACACAGATATCCTTCAGAAGGGTCTCACAGAAACGGATAACTGGTGCCAGGGCCACGGCCTAAAGTTAAATGCCAAAAAATGCATAGTCATACCCTTCGGGAAAAACAAGGTTACCCCTAGCTACCAAATAGGTGGCAATCCACTGAGCACAGAAGAAGTTATCAGGGACCTGGGGACCCAGGTTGATAGTAGTCTGTCATTCGACACCCATGTAGCTAAAGTAGTTAGGAAGACCTTCTACATTGCCCACCTTATCATGAAGGGATTCTCATCTAGATCAAGGGAGGTCATAGTTTCCCTTTACTCATCACTCATCAGACCAATGATTGAGTACAATGCCCCATTCGGAATGTATTTGACCAGACACTTGCAGCAGCTGGAGAGGCCACAAAAGTTCCTCACCAAAAGGATAAAGGGTCTCAAAAATCTGTCCTATGCTGCCCGACTGAAAGAACTCCAGCTCTATTCAGTCGCTTACTGCTTGCTCAGAGGTGACCTTTGCCTAACATACAAGGCCATGTCAAACCCAGATTTGATGAATATGCTTCACCTCAAAAAATCTAGATCCATCAGAGCCACAAGGGCGGGAGACTTAAACCTCGACACGGCTATTAATAGGACGTGCTGGAGGATAGATTCATCACCCAAAGACTCCCTATGCTGTGGAACAAAATCCCGGTACATGTGAGGCAGAGCACCTCGCTGGCCTTGTTCAAGAGAAATCTTGACCAATGGATGGGAGATCGCAGATATACCCCAGGGATTACCTCAGTGTCACTGCTCGACAGAGGCACAGCAAAATAATGGGTATAGTTCCCCATACTAAAGGGGTGGCGTAAGCCACAAAACGATGGGCTAGGCTTGTAAATGCCCTCGGGCAGATAGCCTAGTATGAACCTATGAACCTATGAACCATTTAGGTGCCTGTTGTCGATTAGTAAGGTAGCTAAAGAACTAGTTGAGAGCTGTAGAGTTGAGGCTGACGGAGACTAGAGTGTTGAGTAGTAGTTGGTGGGATACCGTATCAAAAGCTTTGGACATATCAAGGAACATAGTAGAGACTAGTTGTCCATTGTTTTTGAGGAGGTTGATGTAGTTAGATAAACTTATGAGGGCTGTGGAGGTACTGTATTTTGGAGGGAAGCCATGCTGTAAACTAGATAAGAGGTTATTTGTAGTGAGGTGGGTCTTAGGAGCTACTTATGGATACATTTCTCTAAGATTTTGGCTACGGGTGAGAGAATGGCAATGGGCCGATAATTAGAGAGATCTTTAGATGGGCCTCCCTTGTGGAGGGGGATGATATGGGATATTTTCCATAGTACGGGGACATACTGTTCTGTGATTGAACGATTGATTAGGATATATATACAGGATAGGCGATGGAGCTTGCAGCAGTTTTTAAGAAGTCATTAGGGAGTTGATCAGCTGCTAGATAGGTAGGTTTTAGTTTTGATAGGAGTTTTTTGATATAAGAGGTTTGTATGGGTTTAAAAGAGAAGTAGTTGGGTTTAGAGTTAGTACAGGTAGGCACTGTAAGGGATTGGTTAGATTTGTTGTTGTTTAAAAGTGAGGTGATAGTTGTGATGAAATGAGAGTTAAATTGGGATGCTATACATTCAGTGCTATTTGTTGTAGATGGTGCAGGGGTACAGGTTTTGCCAGGGTTAAGGAGGTAAAAGTTTTGCCAAAATTTTTGTGGGTTATTTATGTGTTTTTGCTGAAAGCTAGAAAATACGATTTTTTGTCAGATGACATTTGCTTCTTAGTTAGGTTTCTTAGTTGTCTGTAAGAGGTGTAGTATTCTGAGGTTTTGGAGGTTTGATAAGGAGTCCAGGCTCTATCCCTTTGTTTAATAAGAGATTTAGCATTTTTGGTTATCCAAGGTAGGTTTTTGGCTTTGGAGTGAGGTTATTAAGGATGTTCAGGAAGGTATAATTAAAATATTGTGCAGCTTGGTCTAGGTGGAATGATTTTAGAAGTGACTAGTTGCAGTTTTGAAGTAGGGAATTTAAGATGGTTGGGGAAAATTTTCTTTTGTTGTGTATGTATTTGAAAATGACATTACAGCGAGAGTGAACGCATTTCCTTAGAAGAAAGGTAGGGGAATGATTACTGAGAGAATCGGAGAGGCACCCAGCCTGGTGGGCAAAGTTGGGCTTATTGGTTAGTATCCAGTCTAGAACAGATTCTCTCTTGATGTGTTTATCGATTCTAGTGGGGAAGTTTATAGTTTGGGTGAAATTGAATAAATTGATAAAATTGGAGGGGGGTGTCAGATGAGCAGGATAGGCACTCTTGAAATCACCTAGCACTATAGTTTCGTGGTTGAAAGAAGAGGATGCCCAAGATAGAAGACTTTCAATGGTAGGTAGATTATTTCCTGGTGGTAGGTAGGAGGCAATAATTATGATGGTTTTATGTGGATTTACTTCAAATCGGGTAGTTAGAACTTCTGCTTCTGATAGATCTGGGGGAGTACAGATTAATTTTTAAATTTTGAGAAAATTTTTATACATGATGGCCATGCCTCCACCATGCTTGTTCAGCCTATCTTGTCTAATAACATTAAAACAACTAGTAAGTATTTCCTCATCTTTAATGTGGGGTTTTAGCCATGTCTCTGTAAATACTATATCAGGAGTATAGGTAGTTAGGGCTACATGAAATGCACTAGTTTTTTTATGTGATACTTTTGAGGTTAAAATTAGTTATGAGTAAGTCTGATTTGGAATTTTTCAGAGGAAGAAGGTGGAGGGCAGTATTAGCAGGTGTGGTGGGTGTTACTGGGTGGGGTGGAAGTAGCTGTGTGGGTCCTGGTTTAGGATGCATGTCAGTTTGGAGTTTGATTTCTGTTAATGAGCGTAGATGGAGAGAGTTTGAACTTGGATATTAGTTGATGAAAGAAATCTGGATAGGAAGGAGGGTTGGGGGTATGGAATTATTTGTAGAGGAACAGCAATATGTTAGAGTTAGTGTACAGGTTAGAACAGATGTGAAAATGGATATTTGGTTTTGTATGGTATGTAACAGTGGGGAGTGTAGGAGAGGGGTAGTGTGTTATGTTTGATGTGATGAAGGAAGTGGAGTAGGAGGGTAGGTAGAGGGTAATGAGTAGGAGAGAGTTGCTCAGAAATGGTGATAACTGACATGGTGAAATAGTAGGGAAACAGGAGAAAAATATGGGTGGGTTGGTGTCTGGAGTTTAGTAGAGAGAAAAATGTAATGATACAGTGTTGGAGTGACAGTGTTATGTGAGGGATGATAATAATGGTTAGTGAGGTGGGAGGGGAGAAAATGAAAAATAAAATTAATTGCAGGTGTGTTGGATGAGGCAGCTGCAAGTTATAAGATAATGAGTTAGAAAGGTGTGGTTTAGGTTAATAAGTTAAGGAAAGTGGGGGTGGGTGGGAATGGGGGTAAGGTACAGGAGCGGAGCGGAGTGAGCCCGAGCAAAGTGAGGCAAACAGAGCGGGTTGAACCAAGCCTAGAGGCAACCACAGTCTACAAACAATCAAGTAGAATTTTTTTTCTAGTCAAAGCTGTAAAAAAATACAATGAGGTGGTGTGGGGCCATTTTTCAGATACTAACACTTATGTAAAGCAATAGAGACCTGGAAAGTAAGACTGCTTTCAAAGTATTACCAACAAGAGAAAGGGAAGCAAGTAGCCTTAGAAAGTTTTACTGGGTGAGCAGTCTGAAGACCAGTAGCTTTAGTCCTGATGGCTGACAAGGATGAACGTGCTCATCTCAGACATGTGTACTACTTCAAGGATGTTTTTCACTTTTCATGAAAAAGCTTTTTGACTTATTCAAACATGGTCTTGTAGATATTCTTTCTAATAACAAGAAAATAAAAAAATACAACAGTGGTACACATTTGAAAATTATACAAGTCAGAGTGCACAGGTAACATGAGTGTTATATAAAGGAAATGTAAAACAGTAATGTGAAATGTATAAATTTTCTTTCTAGGTTGTAAGCTTCATTAGGTCAAAAGTAATAATCAACCGAAACCAGTCCAGCAAATCCAATGTGGTATTCTGAAGTGCAGAATTATACATTAAGTTACGCCACTGTGAATGGTTCTGGTATGAACTCTCTAAAAGACAACTACTGCATTTGCTGCTATGCCAGTAGTTTAACTTGTTTTATAATTAATGTCAGTCTTACAGCATTCTACCTCCTCTAAAACACAGAAGTGTATTCAAAGAGGAAGTTGGCTACATCACTTTGCAGACTCAAAGATAACTAAGGACTTCTCAGACTTTCACACCTTTCTGGTAGATACTTAATTTCATATGTGTCTGAAAGCCAATACAGCTGCTAAAGGCTGCAGTAACTGACTTTGCCAGGTATGTCAGAATATCATGAGTTCAGCATTTCAGTAGTCCTTGCAGGCTATGCATTAAATGCCAAAAGTTGCCTCTGGTCAATAATAGGTGGGCAGTAATAAATCAGCTTCCAAGTCTACCATTTATTTCCAGAATTTCTGTCATAAAAAGCAGAAAGGAGGATTCTGAAACTGCACTCTCTCATGGGAGTTTCACTTTTACAGTATTAACCACTTCTGCAGTAACATGCAAATACATATATGTTATTTTTTCAAAAATCTTGTTAATAATGATATGAACAAAGATACAGACTCTTTCTGGAAAATTTGTACAGCAGACGTGCAAACACAAGCATGCCCACAGACAGACACACACACACATCATACTTTTCGGTTTTAAAAATGTCTGCATTGGTCCATGTGTATAATCTTGATGCTTGTAAGAATGGCAGAGCAGGGGGGTTCCAGAAACAGCGGTCCTAAATCCCAGTCTGAATTTCTATGCATATAGGAAAAAGAGGTGGGGGGTGAGCTGGGATACAATCAATCAATCCCCTTTTCATCAAATAAATATTTTCTGGTGGCTATATACCTCTTACATCTTTTCTTGAAGTCCATCTTAATTTAATTCTTCAGCTAATGAACTCAGCTTACCAGAAAACTTTGTTAGCCAAAACTTTAACTTACAATTTCAATCATAAATGTTTTTATGAAAGCAGCCACGTGAACAAGATACAAAGGAAAACAAAAGTAGATAAGAGTCATCAAATCAGCCTACATCCTACAAGAAAAACATTTAACATGCACTTAAGACACCATGATTACTTAAGACACCATGATTACCACTAGAACCTCTACCTCACACTTATTTTGGGCAGATCCTCAGAAGGATCTTTGCAGCAAGGCAAATATCATCTTTGCTTGTACCATAACAGCCTATACTCAAAGTTATCCAAACACTGTCTTCAGTTACCCAAACATTGTCTTCAGTTACCCAAACACTGTCTTCAATCATCTACATGACGTGAAGAATTTGATATACACATCAACAGAACAGTGGCACAGTGGATAATGCTGTTGCCTCAAAGAAAGTGGTTTTCCGGTTTGAAACTCGGCTGGGGTGCCTTCTGTGTGAAGTCTGCATGTCCTCACTGTGTTTGCATGGGTTTGTTCTGGGTGCTCCAGTTTCCTCCCACATTCCAAAGGCATTCAGTAGGTGTACTGGCTCTCTAAACTGGCCATAGTTGCATGTGCATGTGAGTGCATGGTATGGAAGAGCTACTGCAGCAGGGTTAGCCACCCGGTGGTGTAAAACTTGGCTCTAGATTACTTTCACTGTTGAAGTGACACCCTGATGCTTATGCAAAACAATGAAACTGAGGAGTTGAAGATAGATGGATGGATGGATGAATGGATGGATGAACAAGTATAATCCAATCAACAATGGAGATAACACCACTATGAATGTCTTCAAACATGATCTCTACTAAGCACTCAACAACCACCTCACCATAAAAACAGAGATACCTAGAGAAGGTTAGAACATGCTTTGTCAGCAGTTAAGGAAGCTGTGTGAATAAGTAACAGGTAACAGCTTCCAAATGTTGAACATGAAATACATACTCTGTTAAAGGAATTTGTTAACATACTATTTTTTTTTTTTGCAAAATTACTCTTTAAACATGTGGCCTAAGTATGGACACTGTGCTTTTAGTAGTAACAGAGGCAATAATTTAGTGACCTGAAGCAAAGCTCTGTTTTTGCAAGATGGTCATTATAAAAATATGCTCTTATCAACTGACATGCAAAGCCAACAACACAGCACTAGGAAGTGGAATCGGCCCTGGTCTCGGTCTTACTGCAAGGCTTGTTTTGGTATGTGTATTAAATGTACTATTCCAACCCACAAAAAAAAAATATTTAATGAATGAGTATAATGTTTTGCTTCTTTACATGGCCCCTACCTCTATAGACTCCAAAGGCTCTCACCTGCAGTGTAGTGGTCATGCACCTGTGTGTGACACCATGTTAGGCCAGAGATACATTACTTGGATGGAGACACAGGGCCTCTTTAAGCAAGGATGTTGAAGCCAGGCATAATACGATATAATGCAAACGTTTTTACACTGTTTAACATATTTCTCTCCATAACTGACCTTTTATTTTTTCTTTTCTGTGGATCAATGTGCAGCATTTACAAATAACTGGAACACTACAAGTGAGATTATATTTTAAAAATGCTGCATTCATATCATGTCACTGTAAGTGTGACCAGGGAGAGGGGTTGGGGACAGACTGCATCCTGTCCTTTAAGTAAAAGACTCCTTTACAGTGTTTTTCAAAATGGCTATGCCATGTTATTCATCTTGTGTTATGTTGCTGGAGTGGAAAAATGTGGGGCAGACATTTTGTCTGAATTTAGTCCCTAAGTAAGGACCTTTCAAAGTGGACTTATTTCACTGTGATGCAAACTTTACATAGCCCAGCAATATACATATACAGCATATGTTTTTTTTTTATTTCTGTTTTTTTTTTCTGATTTTCTCCCACAGCCTTCATAAGTACAGCACTAAAATACTAGAAACCCCACCTGAAGTGCACAAGCTATGTTAAATTAATAGCACTACACTGAAGAAGGGAGAAGCTCTGCCGCTAATTAAGGAGAAAAAGGGATGGAACAAATTTTCTAATGATAAAATCTTTTGCAAAAGCAATACCATGCAAAGACTGCCACATACACTTTCGCTTTGCTATGCAGCGCCTACAATTAACACACTGCAGAACGTAACAACGTGCCCAGTCAAGTCACATCACACACATTGTAACAAAAGTCTAGTCTGTACCCTACCTTCAGTCTGTTACAGTAATGTTTATATAAAATAATTAGTACATATAAATATACACACACACACACAAAACATACGCAGTGAGTTCCAACAGTGTGTACACTAGTGCAGACAGGGAAGTTGTGAGGTACGCAACCAAGTAATTCTCTGCACCTATAAAATGGGAATACATGTTTTTTTCCAACAGTCTAAATTTTAGACTTAATAAACAATTATATATTTTCTAGTGAATTTTAGTGCAAACAGTTCCTCTACCCATTCTGACTAAACAACTACTTTACAAGGTTACAGATTTTTAAGTAAGGGGTAATTTTGGTATTAAATTTTCAAAATAGCTTTTTCAGGACTCATTCTGTTAAGGTACAATTAAATTTGTAAATGTTTCGCAACCATTTTCTTAAATCATATTTTGAATCACAGTTGTCAAATCTTGTCTAAAATCTGAGTTGAAACTCTTAAGTTTTGACCAAGCTTATGGAAATGAAAAGAATATTTAAAAAGTGTATTGCCTGTTTTAACTGACTGGCATGTTAAGGTTGTAACTTAATATGGAAAACTGGTATAATATTTTCAGGGTTGTGATTTTAGAGACCCATCTATCAAAATAGTATATACTTTTGCAAAGTTATTCTTTTAAATACCACCTTACAAAAACATCAACCTACCTAACAAGTACCTTATTTTTCAAGATTTATCTCTTTCAGTGAAAAATCACACTCACTTTGAAACTCTCAAAATATCATCACTCTTAATAAGCCCCCCCCCCCCCATGAACCCTTCTGTTTGGTGAACAGGCACTCTCCAAACTAGGCCCTGCATCATTGCACAAACTTCCCGCCGAAATGAAGTGCATAGAATCCCTTTAGAATTACAAAAAAAGCTCTATATGAACATTTTAACACCGCTGAATGCAAATACTTTAATAATGCTTAATTACAGAAGGAGATATTCACCGGCCTTTAGCCACCCTAGCAGCTCATGTTTTAAGCATTATATTAGTTTACACAAATACTTTATTTCTTGTAACTGAAAAATTCCTATCTTGACTTAAAGGGTAATAATTACTGTACTATTTTTGTAAATATGCCCTATACTACCATATCATTTTTTAAAATATTCTCTGTATTATTATTTTATATTTACAACTATTTACTACAAAGCTTGTGTTTCTATTCCCGGGTTGTGGCTGGAATGGATCTTGAGAGTACTTAACTACAATGATAAAATCCAGAAAGAGTGACATTTCTTCATGGTTGCAGTAGTCATTTAACATTTTAAATAACTTGTAAAACTTAAAAAAAAACAGATAACTTAAGATAATAGTGCAATATAACAAGCGAATATAACACGCATTATTTCAAAGATCAAACAATTATTTCACATTTAACATGCCAGTCAGTATACAAACATTTTGTGACTGATCAATTTCTGTTACTGTAAATAAAGTACCCAGTGCACCCTATTTCTTGAAGAAATGTTTTGTTTCTGGTTTACTGCTAGTAATCTTTCTTCTTCATTAATCAAGTCCATCAAAAGCTGTACTATTTCCAAAGTCAGACAATGTTTTTTCCCCATCTAAGTTACTGACTTTCTCATAACTACCATTATTAAGTATAGTAACTCTCTCTTCATAACTGATGTTCCCAGATTTTACCCTTTTTTAAGCAAGAAATATCTTTATTAAATTACATATTATGACAGAGGCAATGTTACATTTATATAAATAACAAACAATACTGACATAATTTCAGTTGTAAACATTATACATTACAAACCATGTTCACAGAACTGTAGTTGCAAACATTATACATCACCTACAATCCATGCAGTCATTTTCAGTCAAACATTACATACTTCATTCAAATCCTGTCTTCTTTTAAAGCTTGTTACTCCCCTGCATGCATTGTTCCCACAATTCTCAATTTTCATATGTGATTTGCTCCTACCCTTTTCTAAAGATTCCAATTCCACTTGCTTTATGTCTGTTACTATGTTCGCTACTTAAACTAAAGTTGGCTTAGACTTTTATTTCCATTTTCTAGTAACTTCATTTTAGGCAGTCACCATAATTAGACTCATCAAGGCCTTACTATGTCTAAGCAATTCCGATTCTGTACCATAGTTCAAAAACATCATTTCCTTGCTTACACCAATTTGCTCACCCAGTGTCTCTAATGAAGCAGTCGGCAGGGAATCTCTGAAGTCTGCCAAACCCATTATATTCCAAGAAAATATGCTCCCAGTTACCTCTTTCTTCCTCTTCACACATCCAACATTTGTTGTCTACCTAAGGAAAACTCTTTGGATTCTACTGGTGTATAAAAATAGCCATGTAAACACTTCGAAACAAGGGTCCTAAATCTTCTAGACTTTATTGCATATTTGGAAGGTATACATACATCCCCCCATTGTTTCTTTGTGAATTGCTTATACAATCTCTCTTCCCAATCCTTTCTAACCTCCTCTGATTGATTCTTATAGTTATCATGCAATAGTTTATATGTTCTACTAATTATTCCTTTCTTAACAGTAGCTTCTGTTATAGATTCCACTAAAAACTCTACCAGTGCTGGTCTTTCATTTTAGAACCCCTATTTCATAAGTTCATAAGTGTTTACTAGGCTAACAGCCACAAGGGCTTTTTTAAGCCTAGTCATGCATCCCAAATCTCTGACAAGTTCTGATACCCTTGATAAGTGTAAGCATGGGTGTGGGAGATGAACCATTTACATGTTACCTTTGTCCATTAGAGACATAAGTGCCACACCAGGGATGAACTTCTGGTTTCCCTTCCAGTTGTTCAGGTTGCTCTTGAATTGGGTTAGGAAGGAACTCTGCTTCACATAGACAGGGAGCCTGTTCCATAGATGGGGTAGTCTCTGGGATATATACATATTTGTCCAGCAGGTCCTATTTACATCACAGGCAAGGTTGAATGCGGAATACAATGGAACAATGACTTCCTTGGACTTAGATGCCATACCTTTGTTTATAAGTTGCTCAACATAGAATGATTTCCACACCACTACAGACACATGATGGTCAAAGACTAGATTACTATCTATGTGTGTCCCTAAGTCCCTGACTACTGAGTCAACTCTAAAGGGCGTGTTGTCAATATGATAGTTACCAAGGATGTATGACTTCCCAAAGGATACTATTATGCATTTCTTGGTATTTAGTTTTAGTCCATGGCTCTGACACCAGTTGTTTGTCTGTGTCAGCCCCTCCTGGAGATCATTTGTGTCAGTGTGAGATTCAATGACAGCTCCTAATTTGCAATCATCTGCAAATTTAGTGACATTGGCCTTGACTTCTGAAAAGTAAATGCCAAAAAAGGGGCAGTACAAGGACTGAGCCTTGAGGGATTCCAATTGTGACTGGCCTCTTTGTAGAGGTGAACTCCCCAATTCTAACTCCCTGGGTCCTGTCTGTGAGCCCGTTGGCTATCCACCAGGTGACATACAGGTTTGCATCTAACCTCTTGAGTTTGTCAACAATGCCCAAATGGGGTATTGTATCAAATGCCTTGACCAGGTTAAGGTAGGCAGTGTGAACGATTTTGCCCTCATCCATTGCTTTGGCGACCTTCTCAAAGAAGTCCACTACGTTGAGTAGGCATGATCTGCCCTTGACTAAACCAAACTGGGTTGGATCCAGTGTCTGGAGATTTACTATACCTTTGTAGATCATCTCCATGATAATTCTTTCCATGGCCTTACATATAAGCTAGGGAGAGTTATAGGTCTGTAGTTTCCAGGGTCTGTAGATGGCCCACTTTTGTGCAGAGGGATGACTGCTGCCTTTCTCCATTCATGAGGCACAACGCCTGTTTGGAGACTACAGTTAAATAGTAATTTTAGATGCCCTGATAGGTCATGTTTCATGCTATTTAGAGAGCATCCTGAGATATTGTCTAGGCCCACTGATGCAGTGTTCTTGGTCTTAGAGAGAGCATTAAGGACCTGCTCCCTTGTGATAGTAGGGGGAGTTATATTTGATGATATTTCCTGAGGGTAGGTTGAGGGGAGAGAGGGTTAAAGTTGGAGCTGAATTTATCAGCCAGGAGGTTTGCTATATCTTCTGGCTCAGTACAGGTGAGTCCATTTGCAATGAGCTCTGCACACAATTGTGTACTGCCTTTAAGGGTATAGATATAGCTAAAGAATGCTTTGAGGTTGTCCTTGGCATGGGAGGCCAAACTTCCCTCAAATTTGGCTTTGGTAGACTTTATCTGTCCTCTGAGTTGTTTGTTTAGTTTGATGAGAGTGCTTTTATCCTGCTGGGTGCTACACTTCCTAATTTTTGCCATGATTTTCTTATTTCTTTGTTTTCTGTTATTATTACTATTTCTTATTTCTTTATTTGATTATACTCTGATATCAATTGTTGATAACGTGCAGCCCAAACAAATTATTGGTGTCTTTCCATTCTATTACCTTTCCATCTGTAGTTATTTGCTCCCAATACCTTGGTTCCTTTGCCAGATTTCTGCAGTGAATTCCACCCCCTTCTTGTCCATTGTCTATATCCCTAATTGCAGTCATCCCTATCAACAGAATCTCCTTTCTACATTCTGGTGTTGACTTAGTTCTTACAATACTTTCTGCTACTTTATGAATATAATATTCGGCATGATTATTGTTATTACCCTTAACGGTCTGCATCAACAATCTCACTCTCTGTGTTTCTTGAGCTTCCCCCCTGTTTATCATCATCCCTTTCCACTTTGAATTGTAGTTTTCTGCTTGTGCTACATACAGGAGCCTTAACTCTGAAATATCCCTTCAGATCTGGTAATCCCAGCATGTCTTGTTCTATTAGAAGAATCAGCTTATCCCACTTGACTCTTGTTGTCTTCCCCCCTCAGATAAAACATTTCAGCTCTTTATTAATTGTTATCCTCTAGTTGATAAAAATATGCCTCACCTGTGTATAAGAATAAAGGGACTAAAAACATTTTAACTGCTTGAATCTTACTATCACTATCTATATAACAGTGCTTCCATTTTCTCAGTTTTTGTATTAACTTCTGTTTAGTGTCTTCCCACATATGCTTAGCTGCCATACTGGAGTCATTTTTAATCCATACTCCTAAATACTTCATTTTATCATGTCCCCATAAATAAGGATATTGATGAACCAATTTGTGTATCTGTACATAATTTACCACTATTGCCTTTGCTTTAGCTTCATTAATTTTGTATCCCGAAAAATCTGAAACTGTCTGAAAATGTTCCACAACAGTGTTGTCCCTTTCTGGTTTTGTCAGATATAAAATATCATATGCAAATAGAGTCAGCTTTGCTTGACTACCATACCAATTATATCCTTGGATTGATAAGTCCCTTATTTTCTTTGCTAATGGTTCTAAATATAATGCAAAAAAACAAAGGGGAGAGAGGACACCCCTGTTTGGATCCTCTGCTCAAGCATAAATTATCAGAAAGGTCCCCACCCACCTTTAACTTTCACCTACGATCCTGAATATATCTTCCTAATCAACCTTATAATTTTATCAGGGAATACAAATGCTTCCATTGACCTGCTCAGAGATTCCCAGCTTACTCAGTCAAATGTATCTCTGCATTAAGACCCACCAACAACCGTGGTATTTTCTTACATTCTGCCTTCGTCTGGATCATTAATATTCTGTTAACGTTGTTAAATGTTCATCTTCCCTCTGCAAACACCACATCAATCCACATCTATCAATTTTGGTGTCACTTTTCCCATTCTTTTAGCTATTATACACATAAACACTTTATAATCATGGTTTAGTAGTGAAATGGGCCTGTATGAAGTGGAGCTGATGGATCTTATCCCACTTTAGGTATTACAGCTACAACCACTTTCTTCCAAGATGTTCATACTTCTCCGCCTTTTAAAATACTGTTAAACAAGATCTTCCATATCTTTATTAGTTTTCTCCCTCCTAGCTTCCAAACTTCCACAGGAATACCATCTATTCCTGGGGACTTTCCTATAGACTGGTTATACATCACCATTTTTATCTCATCTCTTATCCTGTTAGTAATTGAGCTTCATCTACCTCTAACCTTGGCATACTTAATTCTTCCATAAACATTTCCATTTGTAACTTTTCTTCATTTCCATATTTCTCAGCTTTATACAGACTTTCGTACAATTTCAGAAATATTTCTAATACTTCTATAGAATTCCTTGCTATCTTCCTTGTTATAGGATCCCCAAGCTTGCTGACAGCCCCTTCTACTTTTTGCTGCCTGAGTCCTTGTGCTAAAAGTCTTTGTACTCTTATCAAAAATCAGTTGCTTAACAGCAATCTTTCTAAACTCATGCATATTATCAAGCTAATCCCTTATTTTCTGTTTAGCATTCTGCAGTTGCTCCTGTTTTTGTTCTATGTGACTCCCCCTATTTTGCAATACTTCAACATTTGCTAGTCCCTCTAAATAATTACTGGTACCCTATTTTTAAAATATATTTATCCCACTCACTAGCTTTATTATCATCTCAAATGGCTCCTGAATAATTTCCACTACCCATTCCTTAAATTCCTTTCTTTTCAACAGATTGGTGGGAAAGTGTCAATGTCTCATTTTTATTTCATTACCCTGGGTTTTTACTTTAATTATTGATGCATGATCTGAAATAGTTATTGGGCGTGTATCAAGACCTTCAATTAAATGCACACGTTTCTGTATAATGCAAGTTCTGTCTAGCCTAGCCTAGTTTTTGTATCTTGGTGAATAATATGTAAATTCACCCTGAACTCCTAGTATTGAAATTTCATCTTCTATGCTAAATATTTTCATATATTTCTTTAAAAACCTACCCTCCTTTGTTATACTTTCCCTTCTGGGCCTCCCCAGACACATTCTCACTGTTGCAAATCAAATTCCAGTCCCCAGTATAAGTAATATTCCTTGCTGAAAGCTGATTATTCCTCGCAAATTTACTTAAGCTCCATTATAGCAGTTTTTTGGTGGAATATAAATACATGCCAGTGTAATCCTCCTCCCTTGCCAGCAGCCCCTTAGTACGACAAATCTACCATTATTTTTTTATCCTTTTCTATCACTATTGGAGCTCCTCTCTTTCATTGCTCCAGGTATTCCACTGAATAACCATCCTGAAAATATTTCTTTATCAAATTCATATGTTCAGTTCTTTCCAGTGGTGTTTCTTGTAGCATAGCTGTTTGGACTCTATATTTTTAATATAGTTCACTACTGTTTCTTTTTTGTATTGATCTGTAAGACCATTGAAGTTTAAAGATATTACAGAAAACATAATTTTCTTGAAAAGTTATTATTCCCACCTTTTATGTATAATAGCTTTTCTGTTAATGTCTAGGTCCAGCTTTTGTGTTATATGCATATACGGTTTGGCAGGTTAATCTTTTATACACTCGTTTCTTGTCATCTCCATTTGAGTCTGTCACATCCTACAAAATTGTTTGCTTTATTGAAAGCCCTTAAACAAAAATACAAACACACTTCAATACCCCCCTAAGACCTATTAACTTGATAATAACACACACAACTAGAAAGGTTATCCATGCTAAGCCGCATGGTACAACCTGTGCTTCTACTAAGTGTTGTCTTACTTTGTCTTATCTTTACAGCTCTCTCAGTTGGGAAAATACGAATGCTTTCAGAACACATTTTCTCCAAGCCATTTCTCATTATCAGACTGTCTCCTAGAGACATGAGAACCAGACATAAAACTGCGAAGCATGCATTTGTTTACTAGAAAAAATGCCTTACAATATTCAATATTCTTTTTTCATTTACTTGCTTTCTCTTAAAACTTATTACTAGATTAAGATACTAGCCAGTCATTCCCCTATGCAAGAATGAGAAAAAGCAGCATCATTTTTCTTTTGTCATGCTCTTTTAAACTGACTTTTCTTCCTTTTTCTTTTTTACATTGCAGTGCCTACATTTGTTAAAACTTAAGAAGAGAGAGAAGGGAAAAAGAAAAAAAAACAGGAGCACTTATTTATATTAGTATCCCCATTACACTTAAAAATAACTGAGAAAACTTTACTTTACTGCGTGCAAAAATCATGCACTATTAAAATAGTATCCTTAAGAAAAACTATGTTTTACTTACGAACCAAAGCAGCAAACCGTGGTGGAGTACAGCCGACCCAATAAACAGGAACTCTTCTTGTTATAATAGAATTTAATCCACAGTTTTGTTTATATGTATATATAAAATCATAAATTAAATGAGTACCATATATATACATACCATATATATACATATAAACAATATTTCTTTGACAGACACAATATTACACACATGATAATATGTACATAATATTAGTATTATTTTATTATACCATATTTATATGTGCTTTTATATCTCTTGTTCGTAGTATAACAAGTCAGTTTTTAGAGAGTATATATTTCTAATAGTTTGATAGTGTATATAATGACTTAGATTTTTGTATAATTTTTGTATAATATTTACATTGCATTTTAATGACAGTATAGAGCTTTAAGAATCATGATTGTTTTATTGGTTAATTGATCCCATAAACTGTATATAAAAAGGAATGATGGGGAGCAGTAATATGATCTGATGAAGCTCATTTTGGGTGAAAGCGCTTATCAACTGCATTTCTGTGTGTATTGTGTTTGTTACAATACTGTGGATTAAATTCTATTATAACAAGAAGAGTTCCTGTTTATTGGGTCGGCTGTACTCCACCACGGTTTGCTGCTTTGGTTCGTAATTTATACACATTTTCCGTGTATTGTGGAGCATTTATCCATATAAGGCAACATTTGTTATATTTTTACTTATGTTTTACTTACAGTTAACTTTCTCCCTCCTCTTCCCATCTCCTTAGTATTTTTCCAAACATTAATGACATGAAGTAGGGCATATGCTTTAGAGTCCCCATTTTCTTGTTCTATTCCTGTTCATCTCCATATCCCAAATCATGTCTCTGCTTCATTTCAAACATACTCTTGAGTCCTCTAATAGACTCTGTGTTTTTTTTTCCTTCTCTCAAGCATTTTCCGTTGAAACACTGGAAAAAAAATCACTGGTACAGTCTCTCTGTGGTCTTTATTACCAGAAGAACAAGAAGTAGAATCTCCTTCGGTTTCACAGCTCAATTTTTGTTGGAAAAACTTCTGAGTTACTTCCTCAGTATGTACTTCATCAAAAATGTTTTTTTCCCTCCAGGGAAAAATATTTTGAAGATAGCTGGGTACAGCTGGCTGACTCTCATGCCTGCCTCATAACAGTCCACAAATAATGGAATAAATGTACTCCTCTTCTGCTTGGTGCACAATGAGTAGTCATTCTCCACAAACACTCTGCTGTCTCCCACTTTTAGTACTTTGTCCTTCTATCACAGTTTTGTCAGAATCAACTCCTTCTGCTGGTAAGATTGCATCTTTACTGTTAAAGGTTTAGGTTGCTTTCTCAAGTCAGGTTTGAGGCATACATACAATGTGTCCTTTCAATTAATAATTATTGGTGTGGAGTATTTGTGCTTTTATAAAATTAATAGTCTGTTCCTTCCACCTTCTCTGGTACAGCAGAAAAAAAAGATAAACAAAAAACAAAGCGGTCCCCAAATGTACAGCTCCAAAATCATGTACTTTTATTAAAACAAGAAATAAAACAGAATGGTAAACGCTTTCACTACCTAAACCGGTAGCTTCTTCAGACCAATAAGCACAAACATTTTTTTAAAAACATTTAAATAACTTCTCACTCACTTTACGTTAATCATTCCCACCTGTTGTTGCTAGAGACTGTGCATCCACATTCTAACTGGCGCATGCTCAATAGAGCTTAACATGTCATCATCACATAATTCAAAATCATTTAAAAATACAGCATCCATAAATGTGTGCATAGACTTTTTAACTCACATTCCCTTCTAAAACGTATTGCCATTTACATACATAACAAATCACAATACATTTAATCCCAACTTTATATATATTGAGACTTATATTAATATTTTTCATACTATAAAAATGTTAAAATATATTGCCCATCATTGTGTTGACAGAACATTCATAGACAAAATGCATATTCCTTTGTTGTGACTCTACATTTGACCATTGACTGTTTTTAGGCTTTACCCTTCCATTTACATACATTCCTCACATACTGACTATCAATAACTAGCAATTACAGTCCATCTTACGTCTGTTATATTAGATCATATTCCTAAACTAGCATAGAGTAGACTCTGCCTTAAACAGCAAATATATCAGTAACCAATCTATCAGTGCACTTCCGCACATGCAGATTCTTCAGATTAATTGTAATGTTAATTTTAGTTATACTGAATGCAGTATGTTCTCCTACCCATACTTCATGCACTCTTATATTTCTATCTACCTTTCCTACCCTGCAGCAGTGTATTATAGCAACTACTCATATTTCTATGTACCTTGTCACAATTCATACATAATCCGACACATACATTGCATCATAAAACATATTAAGCCTCATCACAGGCTCACTCCTTTATAAAAGGTAATCATTCCAGATGTTGCTTTATACTATCTAAAAAAATTTTCAGATTGTATACTGTATATGCAAATACGGGCTGACATGTACTGCTCGTCATATGCTGTTAAATATCCAGCATTGTACTCTACTTAGAGAAGTTAATAATCCTTTACATGTTTATTCAGTGACATATCAGCATTATACTCAAACTAACTTATATGATACAGTATACACTTAAATTTAGCTGCTCATAGCCGCTCTCGTACATTAACATTCTCTCTCTCCTACGCAAAATGCGTACTTACGTAAACTACTTGTCATTCATGTCACTATTACTCATTCCATGCTCCTACTTTCTTAACACATAATGGAAGTAACATATATCTGAGCCAACTATACTAATCCAAAATTGCCCTCTGCTTGTCTTATAACTACAGACAATAAATAATCACATCTCATAAGGAATATATGTAAGCAGATAAGCCTACAATCTACATATATACCCCTATCCAAATATATATACAATTATACCTACTACACAGATATATTCGAATGTACAGAGAAATATATATAAAAATATATATATAAACAAATACAAATGCTAAAATATATGTGAATATTCTATATATATATATATATATATATATATATATATATATATATATATATATATATACAAAAACTACCATAGGCCTTAATAAACTATAGATGGGTGCCTTATATAATATCTTATGCATTCACTCCTCTACATGTGAACTAATATAGATATAATACTGGTAAAATAAGGGACCCATATTATCAAGCACCTAATAACATATGCAATCATCTTTAAGTCACGTGTATTTATCTATTTTTTCCTAATACCTCTAGATTCTACAGCTGGTTTAACTGAAACCCTACTATTCAGCCCATATACTTTATCTGCCCTAAGATCCATTTCAATTCCTTGTTCTCAACTCTGTTCTTAATATCACTCATCCTTTTATTCTGATATATCCTAGCAATAAGCATAAATCTAAATCTATGTATCTTATCACTTGACAAATCATACCTTGACAGGGTGCTGATGGAATCCCTCGCTTTAACACTGTTAATGTGTCCTTTCACCCTGTCTCTCATCATACGTGTGGTCATGCCAACATAAAAATGTTGGCAGCAATCACACTGTACTAGGTATATTATATTCTCTGATTCACAATCTGCCGTTATTCTAAATGTGTACTCCTTACCTTTTATAGGATGTGTGAACTTATTTGTACTGTGTATATACTCACACCAATTATAGTGCCTGCATGGGAAAGTCCCCCACGTATACTCAGTGGTCTCTCTTTCTGGATAGCACAGCATTCTCTTAAGATTATTTTTGTTCTTAAATTGAAATGTGGGTGTATCTCTTACAACCTCTTTAATTTTATCATCCGTCATGAGAATAAGCCAATGCTTCTCCATTACTAACTTTATATCTATGTCTTCTATAATATATATGTCAAATGATAAGAATGTATATAAGCAGATTTGCCATCATGATACAGAATGTATGGTTAGGAAGGTTAACTTATATTTAAACAACTATTTAACCAGTTAAGACATTACTCTTGGTTTGATGCAATTTTAAAGTGTTGAACATCCTATCATACCCATGCTCCAAGGGTCACCAAAAATACATAAGGATCCGGTTAGACCACCATTTAGACCTACAGTAGCAGATAGAGGGTGGCTAACCAAACCCTACTCCATTTTTGTGGAGAAACACTTTAGAGTTGTACTAGAGAGAACGGATATAATACTTAGAGATACTAAAAGTTTCTTGCATGATTTATGTGCATTTATACATAATCAGAAAGGACTTAATGAAAATGTGATGCTAGTAACAATGGATGTCATATCGCTTTTCAGGAGTATACCCAATGATATTGGGGTAGAGTATATGAGGAAACATCTAGAAAATGGAAGTGGATATGACAGAAAATTGATATGATATGTACATTTATGAATACTATTTTATACAACAATGTATTTACATTTGATGGGTTATATTACCTTCAACGCGAAGGTGTAGCAATGGGCATTAGTTGTACCAACAGCTACGCAAATACAGTTATGCTATGCTGGGAGGAGAATATAGTATTCAAAATGGATATGTTCCACAGTAGAGTGAAGTATTACTGCAGATTTGTAGATGTTATTTTTATGCTGTGGGAAGTTACCCAAGAAAATCTAGGGCAATTTGTAGAACAGCTTCACACAACTACAACACTCTTGAGATTTACTACTAAATGTTCTGAAAGACAGACTATTTGCATGTAAAAGTAATGAAGCTACCAGATGGAACATTAGACACTAGGATGTATAGAAAAGATTGCCATAGAAATACTACGTTACATAGGACAAGCATGCACCCGAGGAGGACATTTAATAATGTAGTGAAAGGACAAGCCATGAGGTTGTCTAGGCTAAATAAAAAGGAGGAAGTGTTTGAAGAAGTGGTACGAAATTTGGCTAAGGAATTGACATCTAGAGGATATAAAGATGAGGAAGTGGGAAAAATATTGAGAAGGTAAAATTCCAAAGAAAAGGAAGAGCTAAACCCTATTACTCAGTAGATGGTGATGAACAGATTATCCCCGGCAAAAAAGGGGTAGATAAAGGGCAGTTTAGGATTATAACATCCTACACTAATAATGTGAGAGATATAAAGTTAGTAATGGAGAAGCACTGGCCTATTCTCTTGACGGATGAGAAAATTAAAGAGGCTGTAGGATATACACCCACATTTCAATTTAAGAACAAAAAGAATCTTAAGAGAATGCTGTGCTATCCAAAAAGAGAGACCACTAAATATACGTGGGGGACTTTCCCATGTTGGCACTGTAATTGGTGTGAGTATATACACAGTACAAATAAATTCACAAGTCTTATGACAGGTAAGGGATACACATTTAGAATAAAGGCAGATTGTGAATCAAAGAATACAATATACCTAGTACAGTGTGATTGCTGCCAACATTTTTATGTTGGTATGACCACACGTATGATGAGAGATAGGGTGAAAGAGCACATTAACAGTGTTAAAGCGAGGGATTCCATCAGCGCCCTATCAAGGTATAATTTGTCAAGTGATAAGATACACAGCTTTAGATTTTTGCTTATTGATCGGATACATCAGGATAAGAGGATGTGTGATATTAAGAATACAGTTGAGAACAAGGAATTGAAATGGATACTCACACTTAGGGAAGATAAAGGATATGGGCTGAATAGTAGGGTTTCGGTTAAACCAGCTTTAGAATCTAGAGGTTTTAGGAAAAAAAACAGATAAATACACATGACTTAAAGATGATCGTATATGCTATTAGGTGCTTGACAATGTGGGTCTCTTATTTTACCAGTATTATATCTATATTAGTTCACATGTAGAGGAGTGACTGCATAAGATATTATATAAGGCACCCATCTATAGTTTATTAAGGCCTATGGTAGTTGTTTAGTATATACAGAATATCCACATATATTTTAGCATTTGTATTTGTTTATATATATTTTTATATATATTCCTCTATACAACATTAGAATATATCTGTGTAGTAGGTATAATTGAATATATATTTGGATAGGGATATATACGTAGATTGTAGGCTTATCTGCTTACATATATTACTTATGAGACGTGATTATTTGTCTGTAGTTATAAGACAAGCAGAGGGCAATTTTGGATTAATATAGTTGGCTCAGATATATGTTACTTCCGTTATGTATAGAGGTTAAGAAAGTAGGAGCATGGAATGAGTAATAGTGATATGAATGGCAAGTAGTTTACGTAAGTACGCATTTTGCGTAGGAGAGAGAATGTTAATGTGCGAGAGCAGCTATGAGCAGCTAAATTTAAGTGTATACTGTATCATATAAGTTAGTTTGAGTAGAATGCTGATATTCACTGAATAAACATGTAAAGGATTATTAATTTCTATAAGTAGAGTACGATGCTGGATATTTAACAGCATATGACGAGCAGTACATGTCAGCCTGTATTTGCGTATACAGTATACGATCTGAAAATTTTTTTTAGATAGTATAAAGCAACATCTGGAATGATTACCTTTTATAAAGGAGCGAGCCTGTGATGAGGCTTAATATGTTTTATGATGCAATGTATGTGTCGGATTATGTATGAAATGTGATAAGGTACATAGAAATATGAGTAGTTGCTATAATACACTGCTGCAGGGTAGGAAAGGTGGATAGAAATATAAGAGTGCATGAAGTACGGGTAGGAGAACATACTGCATTCAGTATAACTAAAATTAACATTACAATTAATCTGAAGAATCCGCATGTGCGGAAATGCACATATAGATTGGTTACTGATATATGTGCTGTTTAAGGCAGTGTCCACTCTATGCTAATTTATGAATGCGATCTAATATAACAGACGAAAGATGGACCATATATGCTAGTTACTGATCGTCAGTATATCAGGAATGTTTGTAAATGGAAGGGTAAAGCCTGTAAAACAGTCAATGGGCATCTGTAGAGCCACAACGAAGGAATATGCAGTTTCTCTATGAATGTTCTGTCAACACAATGATGGGCAGTATATCTTAACAGGTTTATATATGAAAAATATTAATATAAGTCTCAATATATATAAAGTTGGGATTAAATATACTGTGATTTATGAATGTAAATGGCAATAAGTTTTAAAAGGGAATGTGAGTTAAAACGTCTATGCACACATTTATGGATACTGTATCTTTAAACGATTTTGAATTATGTGATGATGATGTGTTAAGCTCTATTGAGCATGCGCCAGTTCATAGATTCATAGGTTCATACTAGGCTATCTGCCCTAGCGCATTTATAAGCATAGCCAGAGTGTGTTTGGCTTTCGCCACCCATTTTAAATTAATTTTGCAATGCCCTTTTTCGAGGTTAGTATACTGTGCCTCTGTCTAACTGTGACACAGAAGTGATACCCGGGGTAAACCTACGATCCCCCATCCACTCATCAAGATTCCTCTTGAAGAGAGTCAATGAGGGACTCTGCCTAACCTGGACTGGGATTTTATTCCAGAGTGAAGGGAGCCTCTGGGTTATAAATCTGTCCCTCCAGCATGTCCTATTTATTTCAGTGCTGAGGTTCAAGTCTCTCGATCGCGTAGCTCGATGGGATTTGAATTTTCTGAGGTGCAGCATGTCCATTAATTCCGGGTTGGACATGGCTTTATACGTCAGGCACAGATCGCCTCTGAGCAGGCGGTATGCCACTGAGTAGAGCTGGAGTTTCTTTAACCGGGCAGCATATGGCATCTATTTGAGCCCTTTGATCCTCTTGGTGAGGTACTTTTGGGGTCTTTCCAGTTGCTGCAGGTGTCTGGTAAGGTACATCCCAAAAGGGGCATTGTACTCAATTATGCACCTGATGAGCGATGAGTAAAGAGGCACGACGACCTCCCCTGATCTAGATGTGAATCCCTTCATGATTAGGTGGGCTATATAAAATGCTTTTCTAACCACTTTGGCCACGTGGTTGTCAAATGAGAGATTGCTATCAACTTGGGTTCCCAGGTCCCTAATTATTTCTTCCGTACTTAATGGATTACCACTTATGTGGTAATTTGTGGGCACTTTGTTTTTGCCAAAGGGGATGACTATACACTTTTTGGCGTTTAGCTTGAGACCATGGCTCTGGCACCAGTTGCCTGTTTCTATGAGGCCCTTTTGGAGGATGCTTGTGTCGGCTGGAGAGTTGATTATGGCGCCCAGTTTGCAGTCATCTGTGAACTTGGTCAGCCACAGTCCATCTGTGTTGGCCTGTACCTCTGAGAAATATATACCGAACAAGAGAGGTCCCAGGACTGAGCCTTGTGGGACGCCACTTGTAACTGGTTTGGAGTCTGACATGGCTCCAGCAATTCTAACCATGTGGGTTCTGTCCTTGAGCCAGTTTGCAACCCATCTAGTGATATAGGGGTTTATATTTAAGCTGGTGAGCTTATCTATAATGCCGGAGTGGGGGTATTGTATCGAAGGCTTTTGCGAGGTCCAGGTAGGCTGTGTGGACCACCTTCCCCTCGTCAATGGCCTTGGTGACTGTTTCAAAGAAATCGAACAGGTTTAAGAGGCAGGATCTTCCCTTAACAAAGCCGAACTGGGTAGGATCCAGTGTCTGTAGGTCCCCAATATCTTTATTTATAAGGTCCATGATGATCCTTTCCATAGCTTTGCAGACCAAGCTAGTCAGGCTTATGGGGCGATAGTTTCCAGGATCCGTTGAGGCACCACCTTTGTGGAGAGGGACCACCGTTGCTGTACACCACTCTTTGGGTACATATCCTGTAATAAGGCTGAGATTGAACAGTAGTTTTATGTTTGGGTTTAGCTCTTCTTGGAGTTCATGTAGAACGCAGCCCGGGACACCGTCTGGTCCCATTGATGCTGTGTTTTTTGCTTTGGAGAGGGCGGCTCTTACCTGAGCATCTGAGATGTCAGGGGGAAGCAGCACTCTGCTGGGATAGATATTTGCCCTTTTGGTGGGGGGGGGGACGTTTGCGCTGAACCTGTCAGCTAGGATGTTGGCAATGTCTGTGGGTTCGGTGTATTTTTTTTCATTTTGGACTAATTCTGAGCATATCTGCGAATTCCCACCCAGGTTCCTAACATAACTAAAGAAAGCCTTGTGATTATCCTTAGTGTCCTGTGCAATTTTTCTCTCAAAGCTGGCCTTAGACGATTTTATGAGTGCCCGTAGTTTTTTGCTAATACTGATCAGAGATGCCTTCCCTTTTTGGGATTTTGCTCTATCATGTAGTAGCTTCCTCCTTCTATTGTATAGTTTGTTTATGGCTGGGGTCCACCAGACAGGACGTCTGCCTTTGGAGGATTGGGTCTTGGTTTTATTTGGGATTGCATGATCCACGCATTCCTGAAGGTGTTTACAGAATGCATTTATAAAGGATTCTGCGGTCTAGGCTGTATTTTCCACAGGCCCGGGGGCTTTGAAGGATTCCACCTCAGTTTTGAGGAGTGTAAAATTTGCTTAAGAGAAGTTTTTCACTGTGGTTTTCTGGGCAGGGGGTGGGGTCGGGATGTGAATATCCAGGGAGATTAGTTTATGGTCTGATCTTACTAGTGAGGGATACACTTCTGGTCTGGAGTACAGAGTTCCCATGTTGGTGATGATCAGGTCCAGTATGTTTTCCCCTCTTGTGGGAGTGGTAACAAGTTGTTCCATAGCATTTGGGTTTATAAATTCTAGGAACCTCTGGGCTAGGGTGTTGGAGCTAGAGTAATGCTCCCAGTCTATGTTTGGGTAGTTGAAATCGCCCAATATAATGGTGTTTGGAGAGACCTTCATATTTTCCAGTGTTCTCAGGAAGGCCGAGTGGAGTTCCTGGGTTTGGGAGGGTGGTCTGTAGCAGGCTATAAACTGGAAGGCAGTTTTACCCACTGTTAGTTGCACATGGATAGTCTCTGATGCTTCGTGCTGTGCCACCAAGCTGGAGGTGTGAGTATCTTTGACAAATATTGATACTCCCCCTCCTTTTGTGGTTCGGTCCAAGTTTTGGGTCCGAAAAGCATGGTATGAGGTATAACCTGGTAGTGCTGGGGTGCTCTCGGGAGCCTTGAACCAGGTTTCTGTTACTCCACAGATATCGATGTTCTCCATGCTAAGGAGAGTTTCGAGTGCATGCATCTTGAGGTTTAGACTTCTGCCATTGAGTAGCACTACTCTTAGTTTCTTATCCTTGTGATACCTATGGAGGTGGGTTTGTCTTTTGAGCCTTGCCTAAAAAAGGCACTATGAGGGTAGCAAGAGCCTTTGCCAATATCCAAAAGCCCAGGGGTGATAGGTGCAAGCCGTCCCTAGCGAAGCAGTGTGGCTTGTCGAGCATGTCATCACAGGCTGAGAGGCATTGGATCCCCTTTGAATGACACTAACACTTAAGCCAATTGTTGAAATTGATCATCTTGTCTTCATATTGTGGCATCATTCTTGGTGAGGGTAAGATGCTACTCAAGGTCAGGGTCATACCGGCCTGGGCTACATGCTCAGAGAGCTCCTGTATGTCTCTTTTCATGTAGTCCAGGGAGGTACGTCTCAGGTCATTCACACCAGCATGGACAATGACCGAGTCATATTTGTACTTGCATTGGAGTGACCTGAGTGCTTGTGTTATGTGGCGGATCCTAGCGCCCGACAGGCAGCTCACCGTGACCTTCTCCTTGTTCAGCCTGGTGAGCGGGACATCAGTGTGCCTGACGATAGAGTCACCTATTACAAGTGTATCAGGTGTGTTGTTTAGCCTTAAGGGCTGTGACTGTTCGGCACACTGGCTTTGTGAGCTATGTGTTGCACGTGTTTTGTTTTGGGTGTGCAGTTGCTTGGGTGTCTGCTTTGGAGGTCTCTGCTGCTTAGGCAGATTTTTATTTAGAGCCTCCGAGTATGTTTTTGTGTGTTTATGTGTTTGGTTTGCTGTCGTAGTAGGTCTATGTGGGACTGGAATTGTAGTGAGTGTGGTTTCCTTTTCCTCCTGACTGGTTACGCCAGTACTGAGTTGAGAGAGCTTAGCCTCCAGTTTGGCTATATGGTTGCATCTCTCACATGTGTTGGAATTTGATGGGAGGAGGAGAGGGTTGTCTGTGTACATGAGGCAGTTGTAACATTGCCTCAAGATTTCCAGATTCACCAGCTGGACCAGAGAGGAGACTGACAACTGTCCCTTGGACATGCTAGAATAGTATTGGGAATTCCTTTATAATTGAAAAAAAAGGGCCAATGGGGAACAAGGTACTCAAGGGGAGTTTGTGAGGGTGTAGTGCTTTTAATTTTTTAGTGCTGACTTATATAATTGCTTTAGTGAGCAAGTGCCAGGTAACTTAAATGCAATGTGCTACAGGTAACTTAAATGCAAAAACAACAAAACAGTAACTTTCATTGAAGTGAAACAAGGAAATAAGTACAGTAAGCAATGCAGATATCACTAGGGATCCACAGAAGTGCTGAAAAGCCGTGTTTTAGGTGGAATTAGCATTTCAGGGAAATAACAATCAAACAAACAACAGGCCTACAAAAAAAAGCTAGATTCAGCAGGCCTGGATCTAGTCTATGCTACAGCAAACAAGGTGTACCGATTTCAGTAAGAAACAGTTCAAATATGCAGGCACTATAAGCCTTTAACCAGTAATTCCCAGCTCAGAAGGGCAGAGTCCAGCCTCTCCTCCCACAAGAGTGCAGACCACGAACCTTCTTAATGTAAAATAACTGGTCTGAAGCCCAAGTGCTTAAACTAGAACTAATACACTTTTAGAATAACAGACACTGAGCCCTCAATCAGCAGTTCCCAACTTAGAAGGATGTAAGCTTGAATGTGAATGCATAGACTCTAGCAACAACAGGTGGGAATGATTAACGTAAAGTGAATAAGAAATTATTTAAAGTCTTTAAAAAATGTTTGTGCTTAATGGTCTGAAGAAGCCACTTGTTTAGGTGGTGAAAGCACTTACCATTCTGTTTTATTTCTTGTTTTAATAAAAGTACATGATTTTGGAGCCGTACATTTGGGGACCACTTTGTTTTTTGTTTATTTGCTATTTGGCTATGTTTTGCAGGCGAAGATTTGTCTGCTTAGTATTTTGCTGTTTTATAGAAAAAAAATGTTATGTAGTTATCGTAACATTCTATCTGTGTTGTCACTGTGTTGGACTGTATTGTCCATTTTATTTCGTCCACAACCTTTGGGTTTGGATCTGAACTTCTGATCTGACTCTGCTGTTATTATAGCTTGTGGCCAACTGAAAGTCTTGAGCTCCTACCTACTGCTAATGTATCAACCCCTAACATACCTCAAATCTTGTTTGCTAGATGACATAAGTACTAAGTATTAGAATAATGTTCCCAACAAAGGAAACCAATATCTGGTGCTCCATACAAGACACTGTGGTCTCTTATAGCACCTTAATCTTCCAGAAGTCTATGATGACATAGGTTGGGGGGATTGGTGGGGGGGGGAAGCCGAGCAAGAATAAAAATGGACAATACACATGGAAATTTATGGTAAGTACATAATTTCTTTATCTGATGTTGTCAATTTTCAATCATTCCTCAACCACTGAGACAGAGTCCGCAGCTACCTAATATCCCAGGTGGCAGGATGTTCCTGAGCACTGCTGAATCAAAGGTTGCTCTTCCCCTCGAGACTAGATCCAACTTGTAATAAAAGTAAGAGCATTTGCCCAAGTAGCAGCTGCACATATATTTTAGAGATGGGGGAAAGAATGGCAATAGGACAGAAGTTTGAGATGTCTAGTTGTTGCCACCCTTAAGAAGATGAATGACAAATGCTTTCTTCCAAATACCTGGTATGCATGATTCTTGAATGGACCTATTGAGGAGAATGCTGATAGGATAAGCAATGGAAGGGGCTGCTAGTTGTAGGTACTCTGCAGGTAGATTATCTGGAGCATTTCTACAAGGTTTTAGTTTGTAAAGACGTATCTGAATGGTGGATGTGAGTGTGGGTGATAGTGAGAAGATGGGTATGGGATTAGATGGATTTTGTGATGATGGTGGAATTAATGTGTCTGAGTTGATGGGTGGAAAGGTACTAGTACGTTTGGTGATGGTATCAATAAAGTATGTATTGAAGAGTGTTGCTAGCTCAGAGGGAGTTTTATCTGGGTTTGGACATGGGGTATTGTTAGTGCCTGGGTGGAGTAGGGAATTAATAGCTCCCCAGAATTTTTTGAGATTATGTTTATGCTGGTCTTGAACAGCTTGGATGTATTGCTTTTTGTTTTTGGTAACTAAACATTTAGCCTGATTGTGAAGTTTTTTGTATTGGATGAGGTTGGAGGGTGTTTTTTTTTTGCCAGGTTTTCCAAGCTTTATCCCTAGAGGACATGATTTGCTTTGTAGCTTTAGCCAGCCAGCAGGCATGTTTTGATTTGACTCTCTTTATTCTGAGGGGAACGAGACTGTTTAGGGTTTTGAGAAATGTGGAATTAAAGAATTCCACAGCTTCGCTGAGTAGAAGAGATGTTAGTCAGCTCCAGTTTGTTTTCTGCAGGATGTCATTGAAGTTATTTTGGGAGAAATTAGACAAGTCTCTAGTATATCTATATTGGTGAAGGTTAGGTATAGAGGTGGGCTTACGTATAATGAATGCTGGAGAGTGGTCACTGGTACTGTCAGGGAGAGTGCCTGAGGAAGAGATTTTGTCGGGATCAGAAACCAGGATCCAATCCAAGATTGAGCCTTTATTTTTGTTTTTGTCAGGTCTGGTAATATCAGATATAAGTTGAGAATAAGTGTGAAGGTTTATGTTTGTAGAGGGATTATTATTGGAGATGTCTAGCCAGTTGATACTGACGTCGCCTAGCATGATAGTTTTGTTTTGTATGTTGTGGCTTGTCCAGGCTAGAATGTCTTCTAGAATAGGGCAACTGTTACCTGGGGGGATATATATAACTATGATGCAAAGGCTTTTGCAGTTATTAAGTTTGAGAAAAATAACTGTTTATACTTCTTTGTTATGCTGTCTCTATTCGGGAGTAAAACTTAACAGTTTTTGAAAACATTACTAATGCTGGAATCAAGTTTACTGGGCTTTATTTTGCATTTTTACAAAATCATTATCTTAGGTCATGCCACAGGTTAATCATTTTTAATCTGTTGCTGTAGGATCATAAACAGTGATTGAATGTCTGTCTGTAAGACAAATTCCTTCTTTGCTGTTTCCCAGTCTGTTATTTCCCTCATCATTTATCACCTGGCACCAGCATCTCAACCTAGTATTCTTTCTTATTTTTCCATTGCCAGAAAAATGTGGTTTTGTACAGCCTGCAATATGTCATCAATCAGTGTCAAGTCTACATTGCTGAAGGGAAGCTCAAACCAAGGTATAATTTCCTTAATATCTTTTCTGTAGCCATAAAGCTGAACTAGCTGATTGCCTAACCATCTACAACCAAAAAAAAAAAACCTCTCCCACCAATCAACACTGATCAGTGAATCTACAGCCTGGTAAGTCAGCATTTGTAATCGTATAAATTCCAGAATTCGAACCAAATGCCAACATCAATATAAATCAGGGACCTCAAGCCTCCATGCTCCTTAAATAGTATCACTTTACACCAAGTCACTCTAGGTCAGTGCTACTCCCAAACAAAAGTTTTTATATTCCGATTTACTTTTGTTGACAGTGGACTTGGGTGGGGAAATCCAAACAGATAAGCTGCATATGGAGCACAAACAGCTGAAGGACCTGGACTTTCTGATCAACACACTGTTAATTTCTCTATTTCTGAAAGTGTCGCTGTTCTTAGTAATAACATCCAGCAGACTTAAATCTCTAAATTGTTGCAGTGTCTGCAAGATCTAGACACCTAAATACTAGACACCTAAATACTTCAGTCTGTCAAACCCCCTAAAGAAATGGAAATTGCTGCCTTAGTGCCAGTGCTGAGATATAATTTACAGTGACCTCCAGTTTTAAAGATGTTCAGTTTAAAACCTGACATCTCAACTTATTTAGCCAGAAAGACTATCTAACATATAAGATATGTTTACTTTTGGTCTAGTTAGTTAATCAAATAGGTCCATAAACAGTGACAATTACGGTGCATACATGCTCATACCCATCCTTACACATTACACGTCCTGTTTTTTCTGCTAGGTTGACATATAAGGCAAAAAGCAGTTTCAAAAGCAGACAGCCCTGAGGAGTGCCTCTGTTTAAATGAAAAGGCTCACCTGTTATGTTAACTGAAGCTGTGGTCCTGTCATAAATATTTTACAGTAAGGATAATAAATTATGTGGGAAGATTAAACTTTACTAATACCATATATAAAGGAAAAACCCAACATACATCAATGAATGCTTTATCTGTGTCTAAATGTATTAAGCTTATGCAGATTATACTGTTGAAATTCTGCAGCCCATCACAAAGCCACATCGCCCCAGATGTACTAACTTTCAAAGAAATTCAGACACAAATACCATGTAATCATGATTTAAAACAGATACTGGCCTATATGAGGATGATGAAGGGGAAGTCCATTTCCTGTTTAAGGATAACAGATATAAAAATAAGTTATGTACTTAACATAACATTCCATCTGTGTTGTCCATTTTCATTCTTCCTCAACTGATGGGTTCAGATCTGAGCTCTTGGATCCAACTCGGCCGTTGTAAAAGCTTGTGGCAACCTTGAACTCTTGAGCTTCTCCCTTACCCAGAATGCATCACCCCATTACCTCAGCTCTTGTTTGCAGATTATAGCAAAAGGCTAAACACTTTACTCATATAGATTTTCAAGCAGAAATACAATAGATGAGAGAAGCACAAAGCTATATCTGGTCTCATAAAAGGCAAGGGAAAGACCCCAAGACTGGCTCTGTCCCCTCACTCTTCAAATAACAATGGCTGGGGAGTTGAGGAAGAATGAAAATGGACAACACAGATGGAACATTATGGTAAATACATAACTTCTTTATCTGATGTTGTCAATTTTCATTCTGTCCTCAACTGAGGAGACGGAGTCCCTAGCTACTACAATCCCAGGGTGGCCTCAAAGAATGATATTCCTATGCACCACTGAGCCAAATGATGCCCTACTTCTACAAATAAAGTCCAGCTTGTAATGAGAGATGAAGGTGTGAGGTGAAGCCCAAGTTGCTGCTGCGCAAATATCATCCTTTGAGGCTCTTGAATGAAAGGCTGAGGAAGCTGGTATTGATCTTGTTGAATGAGCCCACAATTGCTTAGTTAAAGGCAAGTTCAATTTATAGTAAATGCAATTAGCAAGCCATTTGGTTAGGGAAACTCTAGACATTTGGCTTGTCCAATTTATTTTCCACAAAGGAAACAAATAACTTATCTAAATTTCTTAAGTCTTTTGTTCTGTGTAAGTAGAAACACAATTGCCTATGCATATCTAATGAATGCAACAAATACCTCTGTATAATTTGGGAAGAAAACTGGTAGGTTGATAGACTGGTTAAGGAAAATACACACCAATCAGCCAGTACTTCACCAGTAACTCCTTTATTATTCCAACGATCTGGTAC
Organism: Protopterus annectens; assembly: GCF_019279795.1. Lineage (NCBI taxonomy): Eukaryota > Metazoa > Chordata > Ceratodontiformes > Protopteridae > Protopterus > Protopterus annectens. The sequence goes on from NC_056737.1 coordinate 1,262,822,727, forward strand.
CTCGGCAGTTTGCCTTCAAGGATCACATTTTACTCCATCATGGCAATACAATTATATACCATTTGATTAGAAACAATTAATCAATTAAAGTTTCAATTCAATAAAGGAATGGACATTATGTTAAAGTGACCTTTGAAAAAAATATATATACATATAAATACCAAATAAATAAATAATAAATATCAGAAAAAATATTTTTATAAATATATGAAATGTACTTTGACAAACAAATAAATATTTTAATATATGTATATGAAAATATTATGTGAACATACGATGTCACATAGTGATGCTATGTTCAAAATAGTGGATATAATTTTAAATACCTAATTCCTGATTTAAACCATTCGGTTTTAAAGTATAGATAGACTGGTTAATGTTGGATTTTGATACAACTTTGGGCAAAAAAGGATGCACTAATTTATAATGTAACACTATCTTTATGAACAATTAGGTAAAGAGGGTTCACCAACAAAGTCTGAATTTCTGAAATTCGTCTGGCAGAAGTAATGGCCACCAAAAAACAAGGTCTTCCAAGACAGATATTTTAGATCGCAAGTACTTGCAGGTTCGAAGGGCAGAAGAACCAAAGCTTGCAGTACCAGAGTTAAGTCCCACAGTGGAGTAGGATCTTTAACTGAGTCTACTTTATTTAAACGAAAATGCGTTATGTCGAACACCACTCCATCGACACATATACATCGAACCGTGAAATAATCGAACGCACAAAACCACGAAACCCAAAATACCAAATTGTCTCACTTGGCCAACCCCACCACCCGAAACATACTACCCACCCAAACAAAATAAATAAACCACAAACATACACTAACCAAAACCCTACACTAAACCCCACATACACCATTATCTATGCACTCTCCTTAACCCCTTCCTAACCCTAAGGTCCGTAACTACCACACACTAACCCGACAGAGCTATACCCAAACAAAATAAATAAACCACACACATACACTAACCAAACCCCTACCTCAAACCCTACACTAAACGTTAAATACATTACCCATATTACATTACCTATCTATGCACTTACCTTAACCCGCACCCTAATCCTAACCCTAATGTCCGTAACTATCGCACACTTACCTTACGGATCTGTAGCTCAGACGATTATTTTGCGGTTCGATGTATATGTGTCGATGGAGTGGTGTTCAACGTAACGCGTTGTCGTTTAAATAAAGTAGATCCCTTTAACTGGGGGTCTCAACAGAAGTGTTTCTCATGGAAAGTTCTTACAGAGTTTATGCGAAGCAAGGGAAGAGCCATCAAGACCAACATGGAAATTGGAAAATGCTGCTAATGAAACCTTCACTGTGGATGAACCAGCCCCTTGAACAAAAAGCAACGATAAAAATCAACACACTGTTAATTTCTCTATCGAATAGTGTGAATTGATGCAGAAAAGGGGTCCACATCATTTTGAAGTGCCTAATGCACACATCCTTTCCATTTGCTAGCATAAGTTTTCCTTGTAGATGGTCTGAGGTAAGGCAATAGAATTCGGCAAATAAGGGAAGAGAGCATAGGTTGTCTGGCTATTACTGGAAATGAAGAAACCAAGCTGTCAGCTTGAGCTCTGGAAGATCCAGATGAATCATTTCTGTCAGGTGAGACAGCAGATCTGGAGCTTGATCCAGAACCCAGGGTTGATGGATCAAATGAGGCCAAAGGAAGGGGAACCAAATTTGTCGAGGTCAAAAGGGAGCAATGAAAATGACCTTGGTCTTCAACCTGACAGCTCCCCGAAGGAATTCTGATATCATGGAAATCAGTGGATAACTATACAGTAACCCGGGAGGCCAACTGTGGAGAACAGCATCCCTCAATGACTCCTCCTGTGGGGGGATGAGTGCAAAGTAGCTGCTGCACTTGTTGTTTTGGAAAGATGCAAACAGACTGCAGCAAGGCTGGCCCCACTTGCGAAAAATCATGTCCACTATTTTCTGGTTGAGGGACCATTTGGGAGGTAACAGAATGTACCTGCACAGTTTGTCTGTCAGCACATTGTTCTTCCTGAAAATATGCATTGCTAAGAGAAAACGGTTAGAAGAGATTGCCCACTCCCACACCCTTAGTGCTTCTTGACATAGAGGGTATGATTCTGGCTCCTCCTTGTTTGTTGATGCACCAAACCACTGACATATTGTCTGTTTGTATCGCAGCTGTTCCCGACGGGAGAGCAACCTGGAAGGCTTGCAATGGTAAGAGCAGTGCTCTCAACTCCAGAATGTTGATATGCAAATTGGCCTCAATGGGGAACCACATGCCTTGACCTGTCTTTCCAAGGTAATGCCTCCCCCACCCTAGCTGGGAAGCATCCGTGGTCACTATGGCCTTGGGCTGAGACGGGACAAATAAATGGTCTTGTAGGAGTTGTTCAAATTGGGTCCACCACATCAGATCTTTTTTCACAAGCTGGTAATTTGTATTGGAGCAGGTAGAGAAAGCTGAAGTATCGAACACTGAAACGCCAACATCCATTGAAGAATCTGCATGTGAAATCTGGCCAGCGGAACAAAGGGGTATCACTGCCGCCACTGATCCTAGCGTTTGCATGACTAGGCAAGCGTGGATTGTGGTCTTGCAAAGTATCTTGCTGACTTACGATTTTAAAGTTTGAAGTATGGAAAGAGAGAAAAGCCTTTGTTGATCTTGTGTCGAGTAGTGCTCTTATGAACTCTATGGTATGAGATTGTTGAAGATGGGATTTTTCAAAATTTATTGTTATTTCTAACCACTCACAAATCTGGATTACTTTTTCTCTTGCCGTGATGAGTTGATGCTTAGTCAGGGTGGAGATGAGGCAGTCGTCTAAGTAAGGAAACACCCAAAATCTGTGCATCCTCAAGTGAGCTACCACTGCCATACATTTGAAAATCCCTGGGGCTGTGGTGAGACCAAAGGGCAGTGCCCAGAACTGGTAATGACTGTCTCCTAGCCAGAAGTGTAGGAATTTCCTGGATTGTTTGTTCATTTTTATATGCAAGTGCACATACTAGAGATCTACTGAGCACATCCAGTCCTCCTTTTCCAGAAATGAAAGAATGGAATGAACCGTAACCATCCAGAACTTTGTCTTGCAAACAAAATTGTTCAGACTGCTGAGATTCAGTCTCCTGTTTTCTTTGGCACTAAAAGGATTCCTGAGTAAGTTCTGGATCCTTTCTGGTCGGGGGAACCTCCTGGATGACTCTTTTGTTTAGCAGCTTTTGTATTTGAATGGCTGCTTGACCCCTATGACTGTGTGGAATATCGGGGATTTTCCTGGAATTTAGAGGAAGAAGGGAAAATGGAATTATATATCTTCTGGATATGATCCTCTGCACCCAAGTATCTTTTGTTATTTCTAGCCAAGCTCTCTGGTGCAGGGACAAATGACCCCTGATTGCCTCCAGTGGGGGAAAATCGGGCCTCCATTCAGGAGCACTGGAAGGGTTTGCCAAAGAAAGATTCTCTGGACCCCTGATGTTGCGTGCCTCCTCTGCCGTGAGGGTGGCATCTACCATTTGAACTTCCCCCTCTGCCTCTGAGAGGAAGACCCTCCACATGTGTCCTGGAAAGATCCTTGTGACTTCTTGAACCACATCTTTCACCCACCTCAATGATTCCTTGAAAAGGCTCTTTTTTTTTTGGGGGGGGGTAAAAAAATTTACTCCCATAGCAGATATCCTTTACCTTGGCCCCAACATATCCTTTACCTTTGCCACAAAAAGAGAAGTGCTGCCACAGAAAACACTGACTAACACAGACTTAAAAGGCTCCGCAAAATCACACAAATGCATCCAGGCACATCTCCTAATGGCTACGCCTGAACCCACTGCCCTTGAGTTTCCTTCTGACACATTAGAAATAAGCCTCATAGACAAATTGGAAATCGACTGTAGGGTTGTCCGCTGAGAAGTGACGGAATCTTTCACCTCTTCAGACACGGTTCCTGTGAACCTGAAAGTTACTTAATCAGATCCCTCTGAAGTCTAGTGACATTTGCAGGCAAGGCTGTTGAGCACAGACAAGCTTCCCAAATCTGTCCATTGCCTGCGACTCCTTGTAAGGGGGAGGGACACAGGTACTTTTATCAGCAAGTTCCTTTCTAGTGGTCACCGCCATAACCCAGCAGGAGGACCTGTTGACCAAACCTGTTTAGATTTCGGGGAGGGTCATAATCTTATCTGGTTTCCTGGGAACGGGCTCAATGGTGTCAGGTTCCTTCCATGCCCACTGCAAGACCAACTCCAGGAGCTCATTAGTGGGTGAGACCACCCAGGTAGTAGATGGGCCAGTACCAAAGCCTCCAGTAGTACAGATTCTTCTGATGAAGGGTTGCTGGACTTCCAGCCACCTCTCTGTTTCAGGATCTCAAGGATGTCTCTGAATGAGACATCTTCAGAAGATGACTGCGGGGACCCTTCGGTCTCATCAAAATCTGTGTCCTTGGTGACTGATTCAGGAGAATCGATATGCTTTCTCTTACATGTCCTCTTCTTAGGGACCGCCTTGGTGGGATACTCCAGAGAGGTATCAGAAGAGGAGGGATTACCCTGCTGGGAAGCTGAGGTTTTGGTATCTGCTCTCCCTGTAGAGGATAGCTGAGACTCAAGGTGCAGAGGAGGAACAGAAGTAGACAAAGGATTCAAAGGGAGAGGCATTGCCTGGGTCTGAGTTGCAGACAGAGCTCTCTCCAAAACCCTGAAGGCAGACCATCCTTGAGAGGGATAAGGACATGGATCCTAGAGACCAAGCCTCTGATCCCTAGTCCTGCCCTTCTCCAAGGAGAGCTGTCCAGAGGCCAAAGTCGGAGCCGAGATGACTATCACCGGGGCTCAGAGATGCAGAGACTGCTCCAAAACCCTCAAAGTCGGCTGCAGCACCTATGACCCAAAGGGGTAGAATCAGCTCCGACAGCTCTCCAGATCTGACTGAACTGAAGAGCTCAGAGCAAGTCTCTGAACTGGGGATAACAAAATCCTCTGATCTGAAAAGGACGGTGCTGGATTACTCGGATCAGAGGGCTCTGAAACCTGGAGAGGAGTCAAAGGAGAAATTGGTAGAGGAGCTTAATAAATGCATGAGCCTCCCGACCCAATGGGGTAGGAGCTGATGAAACGGCAGTCTGGCTCTGCACTGAAAAGATCTTTGTCACTGTCTTCTCTATGTCTTTTTCAGTGAAACTTCTGGATGAATGGGAAAACCGATGGAGACTCTGGTCTTTCTAATAAGGTGGAAGGCATTCTTGATGGAACTGGGTCCATTGCAGGAGAGTACTTTTCTAGGCAGAGTTGATAAAGTGGATATCTAAATCGAGGTCTCTGGTTCCAAAGAATCTTTACTTTTCAGAGACTTCGGATCCAAAGAAACTGTCTTATCCAAGGACTTGTATTTGGACTTAGACGAATCCGAAGAAAGGGTTGGATCTAATAAATTTTTTCTTCTTCATTATGATCCAAAGGAACTATAGGATCTGAAGGCATTCTTTTCATTGATTTTTCCAAGGACCTGGAGGATAGAAAAGAGGTGCTCAGAGAAGTAAGAGCTGTCTTTTTAGGCTTTTCTTTGGAAGGTCCAGATATAGCTTTTGCAAAGGAAGAGGGCAAAAGTCCATTTAGAGCAAGTTCATTCCTGCAATCTACTAATGTCCTAGGGTTAAAAGCATGGCAGATTGCACAATTCTCCTGGAGGTGGAGAGGTCCTAAGAAAAAACAGTGTGTGCAAGTCAGACATAGGGATGTTCTGACTGCATTTTTCACATTTTTTGAACCCAGACGGGCACTTTTCTTTGTCAACTTTCACAAAAAAAGGTAAAGCCAAGCACAACTATGACAACAGCAGCAGCAAAAAGTACAGTTTGTACCTACCATAAATGTAGATGTTCGAGTGTTCACACTGCTGCAGTCATCACACTTGGGTTATCCTGCCGTCAGGCGGTCTCGCAGTCGGCCCGAGTTCCAAAGTCTTGGTCCGGCGTCGGTTGCTGTCGCTTCTTCCTTGACGTCAGTGTGCCAGGGGTATATAAGATGCATCCGACGCCATTTTCTTCAGTTTTTCTTGCCCCAGATGTCAGGTGCCCCCAATAGGTAGGCAATACATATTGCTATATAAAAATATACATATAAAAATAAAACAATACCTTTAGTCACAAGCAAATACACCACAGAGGTTGTATAGGATAAAAGGAATAGAAAGTCCAGCTAGTTCAGAGTGGGTAGAGGGAGGGTAACCAGGACTGCAGCAGTGTGAGCACTCGAACATCTACATTTATGGTAGGTACAAAACTGTACTATGTTCATCGTGTTACACTGCTGCAGTCATCACACTTGGGTTGAATCCCAAAGCTAAGGATGGGTGGTGGAACTAAACAGGGTTTGGAGAGGCTAGTAGTCTCTGCAGAACTGCAGTGGCAAAGCCAGCTCTGGTTTTAGAATATAGAGGTAAGTGATAGTGCTTGGTGAAGGTGTGCACTGAACTCCAAGTTGCAGCCTGCAAAATATCCTTGGTTGGTACCCCTCTGAGGAAGGCTGTTGATGTTGCTGTAGCCCTGGTGGAATGGGGCCTGATGTTACCATGCACAGATTTCCCATGGTGTGTGTAGCAGAAACGGATACAATGTCCTATCCATTTTGAAATGGTCTGTTTTGAGATAGCTTTTCCTTGAGATCCTGCAGCATAGGATACAAAGAGCTGGTCAGTTTTTCTGAAAGCCTTAGTTTTATCCAAGTAGTAACGTAATTGCCTGTGAATGTCCAAAGAGTGTAGGAGCCTTTCCCCTTTGTTCTGGGGGTTTGGATAAAAGGTGGGCAAATGAATGGTTTGGTTTAGGGCCACACTGGATACCACCTTTGGCATATAGGAAGGGTTAGTCCGTAAAGAGACTCTGTCTTGATGAAAAATGATGAAAGGCTCCACTGCCATTAGGGCCTGTAGTTCTGAGACTCTTCGTGCTGAAGATATTGCTAGCAGCAGGGCAGTTTTCCATGATAGGAACTGTAGATCAGCTGTGAAAGCTGGTTCAAAGCGTGGAAGTGTAAGCGTTTCCAAAACAAAGTTGAGATCCCAAGTTGGTGTTGGTGCTCTCCGGGGCGGTCTTATGTTCTTAGCCCCTCTGAGGAACTGTCTTAGTAATGGATGTGAAAATATAGGAGGATCCATGTTGTATTGAGTTGAAATAGCTGAGGCGTGGATCTTAATAGATGAGAATGAAAGTCCTTTGTGCAACATCTCAGTCAAATATTGAAGAACCTGAGGAATATTTGGGACAAGGGGATTTTGGCCTTTAGCCTGGTTCCAGGTGCAGAATCTTTTCCATTTGTCTGAATAGACTTTCCTGGTGCTGGGCCTCCTGGCCTCCAGAATGACGTCCATTACAGCTTTAAAGAGAAGTGCTGACTGTTTGTTTAGGCAATTTGCCATGCAGCCAGATTTAAAGTCTTGAGCTGGCTGTGTAGAATCTGATTGTTTTGCTGAGTAAGTAGGTGAGGAATTGTAGGTAAAATCCATGGTGGGCCTTGAGCCATGTTCCTTAGTATTGGATACCAGTGTTGGCGTGGCCAGTCTGGAGCAATGAGTATCTTTTGTGGCCTCTCTAATCTGGCTTTCAACAGCAGCTTTGCCAGAAGAGGCAGTAGAGGAAAGGCATACACTGTCAATGTTTTCCAACTGAATGAGTGGGAGTCCACTTTCCAAGCTCGTGTGTGGTATGTCCTTGTGCGGAATTTCCGTAGTTGGTAGTTTTGGGGGGAAGCAAACAGATCTATGTCTGGGCTCCACCATTTTTGAGCTATCATTGCGAATACTTGTGGATCTAGTTTCCACTCATGAGGATCTGTGTTATTTCTGCTTAGATCGTCTGTCGGTGTGTTTTTCTTTCCTGGCAGGAATTGTGCTTGTAGTTGAACTTGGTAGGTCAGTGCTGTGTTCCACAAGGTCATTGCTTGTCTGCATATGGGGTAGGAGTGTGTGCCCCCTTGCTTGTTTATGTACCACATCACTGTGGTGTTGTCCGTCTTTATTAGGAGTTGTCCTGGATGTAGGAGGTCCTTGAAAACTGTTAGGGCATTTTGTACAGCTAGCATCTCTTTTTGATCGATATGTAGATTCCTTTGGTTTGCAGACCATTTGCCCTGAATACACTGTCCTGCCATGTGTGCTCCCCAGGCATAATCCGATGCATCTGTTGTTATAGTTTGCCTGGCTGTGGGTAAGGTAAAAGGCTGACCCTTGTTGAGGTGACATGCCTGAGCCCACCACAGAAACTCCTGTTGAAGGCAGGGAATGAGTGGAATTATTGTTTCCAAGCTGTGGCTGTGTTGGGTCCATACGCTTTTCAGATACCATTGTAATTTCCTCATATGCAGTTTTGCAAATGGTATTAGTAGTATGCAAGATGCCATGAATCCCAAGGCCTGCAGAATTTTTCTTGCAGGGAGTTGGGTCTTTGTTGCCATCATTTTGAAGTATTGAGTCAGTTGTCCTTGCTTGTCTGGCATGAGATAAGCCATCTGGGCCATTGTATTTAAGCTGGCACCCAGGAATATTATGTTCTGTGAGGGCACTAGTTTTGACTTCTTTTCGTTTACAGTGTACACTAGGCAACTTAGTAGGTTTTTGACAAACGCCAGATGCTTTAATAGAATGTCCTTGCTTTCTGCTTGAATAAGGCAGTCATCCAGGTATGGATATATTTGAATCCCTCTTTGTCTGCAGTATGCAATTACTGGTGCCAGGCATTTTGTGAAGACCCTGGGCGCAGTAGATAAGCCAAAGGGCAGTGCAGAGAATTGGTAATGGGTTGAACCTGCAATGAATCGGAGGTATCTTCTGCAATTTTGTCTGATAGGGACATGCAGATATGCCTCCTTGAGTTCCAACGTTACTAGCCAAGCCTTCTTGCCCAGCATGGGAAGAAGTTGCTGCAGTGTTAGCATCTTGAATTTGGGTACTTCCAGGTATGTGTTTAGAATTGAGAGGTCCAGAATGGGTCTACAGGCTTTGTCTTTTCGGGGAACTAGAAACAGTCTTGAGTAAAATCCTTGTCCTTGCTCCTGTGTAGGAACCTGTTGAATGGCTCTCATGTCCATGAGAGCTGAAATTTGCTTTTGAGCCTCTGCCCATTGATTTGGTGGCAGGTTTGGCATTCCTTTTATCCTTGGCAAAGTGTGAAAGTGGAATCTGTATCCTTGAGATACAATATTTAGGACCCATTTGCCTTTTGTGATGATGTGCCAATTTTCTGCAAAAAGTGCTAGTTTCCCCCCCCAAGTGAGCTGCCAAGAGGGTTTTGCTTAGTAGTTTGAGGGGTAAGTCATTGTGTTTGTCTTCTGGTAGTTTGAGACCTGTCTTCTCCTCCTTTTTGGGTTGTGGCACTCCATTGTCGAGGCTGGTAAGAGCCTTGTGGCTGGCCTCTGCCTCATGGGCGTCTGTATCTGCCCCTCTGTGGTCTGGCAGAAGCTGGAAAGGACCAGTTTTTGGTTGGCCAATTTCTGCTGAAATGAGGGGGGTGAACCTGTAAGAAATCCTTGACCGTCTGCATAGATTTTGCCTTATCCTCGATTTTCTTTAAAACTTCTTCTGCTCTTACACCAAATAAAACATCCTGCTGTAAAGGTGCATCCAATAACTTTGCTTTAACATGATCAGGTAAAGTTTGTTCTTTTAACCAAGCATGCCTACATATGACAGACTCTGTCACTGCTGCTCTACAGGAAGCTTCCAATGAATCAAATCCACATTGCAAAGTATGTTTTCCCACTTGTTCGGCTGAATGCAACAAAACTTGCATTTCCTTGTAATCTGGCTGGTCGGTATGTGCGAGCATTTTTTGTTTTAATTGAGACATCAGATACTGTTGATATTTCAGCATGTGAAACTGACAATTTAAGGCCCTCATAGCCAGAGTGGCTGAGGTATATACTTTCTTTCCCCATCTGTCTAGTGCTCTAGAATCCCTTTCAGAGGGCACAGGATTTTTAGCAGTATTGGCCTTAACCCCTTTGGGACCCTGGGAAATGGTTTCTGGGTCAGCAATAGGGCTTCTATACAGGAATTTGTGTGAGTCAGGGACTCTGTAGTATCTGTCTGGTTTGGCTGGTGCTGGAGGTAGTGAATCTGGGTTAAGGCTAGATTCTGAATAATCATCATCCACAATATCTAGCACAGGTGGAATAGTAAGTGGTCTGTGCTGGGGTAGTAAAAGGAACTCTCGGAGCCTTTTCTTAGAATCAGAGTAATCCTGGCCTTCCCAGTGGAAATGTTCCCTCATGGTATGTAAGGTTTCCCCAAAAGAGAAGTCTTCCGAGGGAGATGCAGAAGGGATAGACTCTTCAGCATCAGAATCTTCATAAGGGGGAAAGGAATATTCCTGTTCCTCAGAAGAGTCTGAGGAAATTGAAACCTGGTCACAGGAAGCGTAGTCCTCCTCCTGCCTTGGCCTTTTATCAGGAGGGGGATGGGAACCCCTGATTAGGGTAATTAAGTCTTCAGCCATCTTAAGCATCTTTTTCTTAGGCATGGGCCTTGTACTGGAGACTGCTGTGCAGTCTTCTTTGTTTTTAAAGGAGTTTTCAGTTTTGCATAGGATTTAATAGTGAGTGTAGTCGGTCTGAAGACCCCTTCTGCAACCGAAGGCGTTTCACCTGCACCGGAATCTCCTTCAGGTATGGAGTCGGAAGGGCCTAAAGGTAAAGGCTGTGGAGGCCTAACAAACTCCGCTTGTGAATCAGATGTCGCCTGGGGTTCTAAATCAGCGGTTGTCAGGGGCTGCGTAGGCGCCTCACTGAAAACCGGAGAACCGGCGACTGGTATAGCAGAGGCCTCGGAATCCGGTTTGGATTTTGGCTGCCTGTCCTTATCTTTGCGTTTTTTATGCATTGCGGTCGTCGGTTTGTCTGACGGCATGGTATAATTACATTTCCTACCAAAATAATGTCGGGCGAAATCAAACCGACGTTTAATAGTTCGTTTATTAAACCTAGCACAAAACCGACAACCTGTGACGTCGTGGTCTGGGCCTAGGCAAAGAATACAATAAGAATGGAAGTCCTTATGAGGTATTTGCTTCCCACAAGAAATGCAATTGTTAACTTTTTCTGACATCGGACTGAGGCAAGAAAAGGTTCCCCAATGGGGTACTTAGCTTTATGAAGACCGGTCTGAAATTCGATTTGAAAATCTCAGGAGTCAGCCGACCGGCACTTGCGAACTGATTCTGCTTCGGGCACCGCGCGGCAGAAAAGACTTAAGAAAATGGCGTTGGATGCATCTTATATACCCCTGGCGCACTGACGTCAGGGAAGAAGCGACAGCAACCGACGCCAGACCAAGACTTTGGAACTCGGGCCGACTGCGGGACCGCCCGACAGCAGGATAACCCAAGTGTGATGAATGCAGCAGTGTAACACGATGAACATCAGAATTACAACTTTTAACAGAGTTTTTTTTTTTTAAAGCAGAAAGAAATAAAAGAATGGAATAAAGTACCAACAATGGTACTGAAGACTATGATAAAATGTAGAAGGGAGAGTTACTAATAATAGTAACCAGAAATACCGCTAACGGTATAAAAGGAGAAAGAACAGAGATTTGCTGGAAGAGTAAGGGAGAAAAACTAATCAATAAACAAAAAAACCTTTGCTAAAATACATTATAATTAAAAGTAGACAAAACATTTTAGCTTTTAAAAGCTACTTATCGCCCAAGCCGACAGAATAATGGACCACTTCTTTTTGCTGGAAGGGGAAAATGAGATCTATGGTAATGGGGGTGGTACATTCTGGGTAAGGGAGAAGCTCAAAAGTTTAAGGTTGCCACAAGCTTTTACAATGGCCAGGTCAGATCCGAGGGCTCTGTTTTGAACCCATCAGTTGAGTACAGAATGAAAACTGACATCTGATCAGCCTGCTTCCAACACGTAGGTAGTTCTTCCTCTTTCAAAACTTTGTTCATTAGCTCGAGCTACATCTATATAATATCAGTCCAAAGCAATTCCCACACCTCAAGTGGTATACCATCAGATCCTAGAGACTTGCTCTTTTCTGGTTTTGGATGGCCATGTCAAATTCATCATGCATTATAAGGAAAGCAACATTTGACATTGCTGTTGATTTATATCTTCTTAGCATTAGACTTTCCAGGAATTGTTCTACCTCTGTTGACCAGTGTGCTGTTTCCTCTTTTCTAGTATATAGGCCTGTGTAATATTTTCTAAATTCTTCTAGGACTTCTACTGAGTTTCTTTATAAGTGTTCACTTTTTTTTTGCCTTCACTTGTGTCACCATTCTTTCGACCTTTTGATGTCCTAAACAGGCAAAGTATCTAATGTTCTTTGAAGAGGCCACTGCAAATGTGTTTTCCAGTCCAGCCTTTTGAAAAGCTACTTTAGCATCCTAATATTCATGGACCTCTACACTTAAACCACACAGAGGCAGCGAGTAAACTGGTAGCTACAAACAGACAAAATGATTTATTGTGTTAGCGCTTTCGGAGGGGTTAATACCCTTCCTTCATCAGACAATTCAATACACAAATTAACCTTCCTTATATAGCTATAACATAATTACTAAGTGACATCATTATAATCAATTAAGAGATCAATTGAGCATGCAAAGCACTTGGTGAAGCTGGAGCCTAGAGTTTTACTTTCACCAAGCTTTAAAACTAAATAAGCCCATAAAAATCTAGTCATACATATTTCAATACACATATTTACAAAAATCAGCTAAATAAAAATGAATTAACAAATATGTAATTCATTAAATAAATAGTAGATACTGCAAATGGTAGCAAACTAATAACATATTTTAAAACCTTCTAAAATCCATTTAATATACTAAAATGTTATAAGTATAATAAATACTAATTTCATTTATCATATCACAGATATATATACATTATGTGAATTTTAACTTATATAAAATTTTTTTAAAAACCAGAACATAAACGAAATTATCTTTTCAACGCTAATTTTCTAAGCACACATTTTATGGAAACAAACTCATTAAGGCCAGGATGGACATAAGCTATAGTTCTAATCTGCCAATAAAGTTCGTGGCATTCTAAATCTAATTGCCACGGACTACCCCTAGGATCTGGTGTCACCGTGTCACCTGATGTAATACTACAAACCTAAAACTATGGTTAGGGTTATTAGCCAAATGTCTTGCCAAAGCATTATTATTGTCCCGTTTAGTTATTGCATATTGGTGTTCGTAAATACGCTGTCTCAATTCCCTTTCAGTTTTACCTATGTAAAACGCAGGACAATCTTGGCATAGGGTACAGTAAACCACTGCTTTAGATAAACATGAGTGTTTACCTTGGACCTTGTAATGAACATTCCTGATTATTACCTCCTTATCAATACACAAAAACTTACATTGGTTACATCTTCCACACTTAACCATTCCTTTATTGTGACCATTAACCTTTTTTGTAGGACAGTCAAATAGTGCCTTAATGTTAGCACCTCTTCTATAGGTGATTTTCGGTTTATCACCCAATAATTTACTCAAACTGGTATCTTCCTTAATTAAAACCCAATTTTTATTAATAATTTCTCTAATTAAAATACTGTCTAAATTGTAAGTACATAAAAAACTTGTGTGGAAGTTCTCAACTTTATTACAGATAACATCTATGTTTGGGCTGACTGCTCTAATAATATCATCAGATGTACTTAAAAGGGGCTTAAAAAATCCTGAATTTCTTTTATTAATAACCTCAAAAGAAATTTCTTTGATTAAAGAAACAGGATAGCCTCTTTTGATAAACATAGATTCCAGATGGGAACATTCGTGTAAAAAATCATTCTCTTCAGAAATCATTCTTGCCACCCTCACCATTTGTCCTTTAATAACAGCTCTCTTCTGGTGGGGAAGGTGGCAACTTGTATAATGGAGGAATGAGTTTGAGTATGTAGGTTTCCTATATATTGTACTGTTAAATTTAGCTTTTTCCGAGTTTTTATGAATAAGCACATCTAAAAAGCTAATTTGGTCATGTTGAATGTCGTATGCAAATTCTAAGAAATTAGTTAAAGATGAAATATTGGAAATAAAGTTTGAAATAAGCTCACAGGGTCCTTTCCATATAAAAAACATATCATCCTGGTACCGAGTGTACCAGGCAACATTATGTTTAAAAAGATCATTATTAAATAGGAAGGACTTCTCCCAATGTGCCATCACACAATTGGTAAAGCTGCCCCCACAGGGTGACACCATCACCACACCTGTCTTTTGGAGGTAGCTTTGACCTTCAATCAAACCACATGAAATTGTTTCTCAATACCAAATCCAATAAAGTTTCAACTAAATACATACTATGTTCTTTGATTTGTCTTTCATGCATAAAATCTCTAATCCATTCGAGACCAGTATCTTGTGGAATCACTGTATATAGGTCCTTAACGTCTACTGTTAAGAACGTATAATTTTGATTGAAAGGAACTCTTCCTAGTTGTTCTAAAAAACTCCAAGAGTCCTTACAAATTTGATTTTCAGCTAGTATTAAAGGTTTCAAAACACTATCAATGTATTTGGCACATGCGTAAGTGATAGACCCTCTACCATCCACTATAGGCCTAAAGGGAGGGTCAAAAACACTTTTGTGTATTTTAGGTGTGCCAAATAATGTAGGTATTTTTGGAGAAATAATAGACAAATAATTGTACAAATCCATGTCTATAGAACTTTCTAGGAACAAATCTTGCAATATAGACTTAATTTTACTATAAGCTACATTGAGCTCATTACGACTAACCAATGCATAAGAAGAAGAGTTTACAAGTAATATCATTTTACTTACATATTTGTCATGGTCCATTAAAACCAATCCACCCCCCTTGTCAGGCTTCATTGCTCTAATTTTACAATCCTGTGGTAATGTAATAAAATCATACTCACAAGAACTAATATTTTTGATAGTTCTTTTAGTAGTATAAGAACTGTGACTTAAAGAGTGCATGTCAATTTCACACATCTTTTCAAATAATAATAAATTAGCGTGTAGGGGAGGATTAAATGAACTAGACCCTCTTAGCAATCGCAACGAATATTAGCTGGTCCTAAAAGTGCATTTAAATTAAGCTTACGAACAAAAAGCTTAAGGTCAATTAGAGTTTTGACCACATTCATGTGAGCATCAGGTACAAAGGAAAACCCTTTAGAAAAAAATTCAATAATTTCATAAGGCAATTGCAACATAGTAAAATTGTAAATGCAAAAGTCGTTGCTATGAGCATTTAAAATCTGGGGCCCCTCATTTGGAAATTCAGTCACCAACTGCACTGATTGCGTCTGTTTTTCTGACGCCAACGTCCTTCCAGTTCCGGGTGTTAGAAATAGTGAAGGTGAACCTCAGAGGTGGTGATTCAGCCAACATGTTAGCTAAGGCTGAATTAAACTGGATCCTGAGAATGAGGGCACATCTGCATCCAGGCTTGAACAACTTTATTACTATCAAGCCTATATTATAGATATACCTGATTATATGCCTTGTAGGCTTTTCATCATGTGTGACGAGGCAGGGGTTGTAACATTACTTTTTCCATATATTTCAGAATTTTGAACAGTTACCTTGTATCCCCATCATTGTTTAGATGGAAGGGTGTATTTTAATCCAGGCTCACTGGATACCTGAGAATTGGCTGGATTGTGTTTGTGCATCAGAACTCCTTAAGATGATAATATTGATAACGTTCTGAGCGTTAAAGCGATTGTTGGACTTCTGTTGCACTTTATATGGATGTGACTTGGAGACTGTTAATGACGCATATAGATAGGAGCCTATTTTAACATTACTGATATATGTTTACACATTTTGTTTTGTTTTGTATTTAAACAAGGTATGTTGATTCTGCATGTTGAGTGTTTATGAAAGCTTAGTTTCTGTATACATTCATATGGCAGTATTTGTTTTGACATCATTGACTTTCTCGTTTAGATATTCCAACAGCTTATGTGGACAGTTCACATCATATATTCTATTAGAGTTAACCTCTATGATGTTGTAGAGATTTGCTTAGAAATAGGCTCTACTATAGTGCCTATTTATTACAGTTATTTATGAGTCTTTATGCATTTAAGATCTCAGTCATGATATGTGTTCCACTTTGTTCATTGGAGTCATGCTTCATATAATGATGTCTATTTATATGGCGAGTATTCAGCCTGTTGGATATCGTACCTTACATTTATTTACATGTTCCCCCTTGAAGTAGGAATTAAGCAATTGATGATTTTTAAAAAAAGATCTCAGTGGCTTGCCTGATATTGGCGTTAATGACGGGCTTATTATATTATATTATATACACTTCTTGTATATGTGGAGAAACCTGTCTTATCATCTAGAATACTGCAATTTGCTAATAGGAGGCATCCGATTAAGCACCAGGCATATGCAGGTGCTATTCTGTAACTCCTTGTTGTATTTTAAGTTTTAATGTTCATGCAAGTAAGGATTTTGAGTAACGTCACTATTATGGGCGTGTCGTTTAGATGGAGAGAATCAAATATAGCACGCAAGTACGTGTACTGACGTGTTTCTGTGAAACAACGTTTCCATGGTATGATTTTATTTATATTTATGTTTATCTCTCAGCAATGTATTTATTTTATCAAACGTTTGGGCACGTATTTATTACCATCAAGGTCATGAGATAGTAAGTTTGAATAATGTTATTTATTGCGATCGCACGCCATACATTCTAATAACAAGTTATGGCAGTTTTGTTTACCTTGGTCATGAATATGAGCGTTTTTGCTGAATACAAGCTTATTTGATAGAACATAATTAGCGATTTTGCTCTAAAAGGTTTTCATTATATATAAGAGAGTTTTTCAGCTATGTATTTGCTTATAGTTCATGTCAACAATTATGCATGCAAGATATAATTAGAAGCATTTAGAAATTTTGATGGTGATTTTACTATTGATGTCTTTTGTTTGGTTAGCATACATGTTTTAATGTTTGCGATAAGAAGTAATTCCTTGGTTTCATTAACGCTTGGGTTTTAATGGTTTGTTATAACATTTCACCAGCACGATGAGTATGAGCAGGGATTGCACAGCCAGATTGACATCTGTTAGATTTTTTGAGTGTGCTCTGTTTACATTTAGGAGGCTGTTCCTGCTATAGTAGTTGTCTCTTTAACTCTGAATAACTGATTGAATGATTGTTCAATTAATTGATGCACTTTTCCCGCCTGTTTGTATTTAAAAGTGGGAGAGTTTTAGAGAGCTTTTATGTCTGAGGAAGCGTAGGTGATCCTACGCGAAAGCGCTTACTTTTTCCTATGGATTAAATGTGTTTTTTACATTTTGGATACATTGTGCGAGTTTTTTCTTCAACTGATCGTTGGTTAGCTGCATACTGAATTTTGGGAGACGCTGCAGGTGTGTTACCTGAGTTCTTTTGACTTGCTATATACTACGTGGTTAGACCACCGTATTTTGCTACCATACAATGTATAAAACATGTTAAGTTAGAGTACATAAAGAATAAGATATTAAACATGTTTTATAAACATTACAATTTTAGTGTACTTATTAATTCATAAATAACAATTAACAATAATTTTTAAACAGTTCATATATATTTATATTCATAAAGTTAATAAGCTTAGTTATTTAGGAATTTTATATCTGTGATATGATAGATGAAATTAGTATTTATTATACTTATAACATTTTAGTATATTAAATGGATTTTAGAAGGTTTTTAAAATATGTTATTAGTTTGCTACCATTTGCAGTATCTACTATTTATTTAATGAATTACATATTTGTTAATTCATTTTTATTTTGCTGATTTTTGTAAATATGTGTATTGAAATATGTATGACTAGATTTTTATGGGCTTATTTAGTTTTAAAGCTTGGTGAAAGTAAAACTCTACGCTCCAGCTTCACCAAGTGCTTTGCATGCTCAATTGATCTCTTAATTGATTATAATGATGTCACTTAGTAATTATGTTATAGCTATATAAGGAAGCTTAATTTGTGTATTGAATTGTCTGATGAAGGAAGGGCATTAACCCCTCCGAAAGCGCTAACACAATAAATCATTTTGTCTGTTTGCAGCTACCAGTTTACTCGCTGCCTCTGTGTGGTTTAAGTTTAAAGTTTAGTTTGTTTGTAGCAATTGATGGACCTCTCTCTTAATAACACTTAGGTCATCTCACTGGTACTGAGTGAATGTATCTATATTCATATGAAGTGTCCACATCAGTGAAACAAGATATATATTTTTGCAATGACTATACCCCCGTTTTTAAACTCGTATACACTAATATCTTATTGCTGAACCATCTACTTGCATAGATCCCATTATTTAAATAGCCCTCTCCTTATTTACAAAAAAAATCCTGTAAGATATCCTGTACCTATATTTTAAATCTGGGATCTTCTAACTTAAATGTGGGAAATTACCAGTGTTTGACCTTAGTTTGTATGGCCCTAGCTGATATTGAAGTATAAACAATGTATATCTAATACAAGAAATGGGCTCCAAAAGAACAGTGTGAGCTGAGGCATTTGCTCGATTTTACACACACACACACACACACACACACACACACTTTATAAATATATAAATATTTATATTTACATTTATATATTTGGACCAAGTCCTGGATTTTGCAGAATAAAACAAATATACCTGGTTGTCATCTTGATTTATTTTTGTACAATATCAACTAAACCCATCTCCCATATATATGTTTTCATCCATCTGCTGATTTCTTAAAGTGATTGCTAAGAGCTAGTTTGGCCTAGTGTCAAATAGTAATATACTTGGCTGTATCATTCTTCTCTGTAAAATGGTCAGCAAAAATGCAACTTAGAGAGGCTTAGGTGCTTGCTTCACTACCTGTAAAAGGACACTAAATGTACCTTTCATACTTAAAAATTGTGAGCCAAGTGAACTGGCATAAATAGGCAATATCACAGGCAAAAAAGTAAGATAAATGATGGAGCTTTGACATAAATTAAGACATATTTAAACAAAAGAGTGAACACACAGTCAAAGAATGTTGTCTTTCAAGTTTTAATCAGCTATGTATGAATCTTTCTGAGTTAGTTGTTCATTATTTCACTATGTAGATCTCAGTCTTCAATTCTTATGTAATAATGATTCTTCTCTTTTCGGCTTTAGATTTAACTTCTACTGTTATAGATGCCTGTTCTTAATTATTTGGTGTTATTTAAACAAGGGTAAGAAATCTCAATGGGTAGCAAATAAAGTTGCTGTTACTTGCTGTTTGAAGCAGAACCTGCCTTCCATGGTTACTCCATTATCTGTTATTGGAGATGAAGCACTTACAGTAGAGGGAGATCTGCATTGCTTTTAGTGCTAAACCACGGTCAGAAAACAATTTTGAGCCAGCGCGTTATCTTACTTTCAAAATGGCAACATATCAGGCGAGATCTTATTTCCTTTGGATTGTCACAACCAGACAACAGGTAGAAACTGGGCTCTTCTTTTTCTCTTGCCTGTAGGGAAAAGTCTTGATCTAAAAACAAAAAGTTTTTCATTCAGTGCTTTGCTGAGCTTTCAAAGTCTGGCCCATAATTGTTCCTTTAGTGGAAATCTAAAATCTAACTATAATGGCTCTAGGTGGGCTTTCCTCCATCATCATGTGGCCTCCACGGAGCTCTGTGAATTCTTTCTGTTCTAACTGCATCCATCTGAATATTAGTCCATTCAATACATGTTTGGACATAGTGAGCACAGTTCATCTGCTCTAATCCTTCTAGAACTCCATTAAGCAAATATTTTATATAACACTCATTTTTGTCTGAAATTTTAATAAAATGGCTACCCGTCAGAAAACTCTCTAAGTAAGCCAAAGCCACCACCACAAGATGAATACAAGAAAATATAAATAAAAAGATTTAAATGTAGAGTATATGTTGTTTTATCAAAATGCAGTCAACAAACTACATGTAACTGTTACCAGCATTTTCAAGATCAACATGCTCAAAAACTGAAACTTGGGGGGAAAAGATCACAAAAGGAAACAAATAAGTTTAGTTTTGTGATCTGATCACCAAAACCTCACCACACATTCAGACATCATTTATCTGAGTAATGGTAGTGTTACGGAAAGAGTTTTTCTAAGGAAAGGGGCAGGAACTTAGGGTTAGTGTACATTAAAAGGTGAAGGGTCGGGGCTTTGTCCCCTGTACCATGTTACCAGTTACTGGTACTCTAATCCACCACCTTACCTTAGGAAAAAACACTTCTGTAATACTACTGCTACACAAAATACTTAGGCAGACACATACACATAAATGTACAGCACTAAATCTATTTCCTTACTTTGCCCTTACTCTAGTGCAGACTCACATACACTCAAACACTCCCACTTCCTAATGCTAAAACCGTCAGTATATTTGAAAGTTTCAGCATTAGTATCCCAAACTGACCTTTACCTTATCTACATGCATTTGATGTTTCACTCTTCTGATATCATTAAAGTTTAATGACTGGTACACCTGACCACATTTCAGCATCACTCACTCGGCCAATGAGCTGCAAATTCAACAGAGTGAAAAGCACATGTGATATATACACACACACACATTACAAATGCATGCCTGTTATGTACGCATTCATATGCATACTTAAACAAAGGAAATGTTGGGATCATGTAGTCCACATCAAAACCCAAAATTTGGTCACCTGGATAATTCTTGACCAAGTTTTAAAAAAATCTACAAAAGCTAACTAGAGGGAAGACATCAAACTTCTCCCACCATAAAAGCAGTGACTCTCATTTTACAGGATTCTTCAAATCCATTTTCAAATAATACAAACACTAACGTGGCAATGAAAATCTATACTGGTTAAAATATCTGATAAATTTCATCGTACATTCTTGGAATGAAATGCTTGTGTTTTTAAAGTGATGCAAACTACCTGTTTTATGCTCCAGACATCATCTCATTTTTACTGGTGCACCTGGAAAACACACAACATTGCTGCAAAAAATTGTATACAGAAATTGAACAGAAAACACCCCAGCTACATAGCTCTCACCTGTCCAGATTTTTGCCTCATATTTTTTATGTTTGCCTCATAAAATGTTTTTTTTTTTTTTTTGGCAAATCACTGAGGATTGACATTAGACTGCGGTGGTGGTGCTGCGGTAGCGTTGTCGCCTCACAGTTAGACGTTGCCCGTTTGATTCTCAGTTAGAGCATCTTCTGTGTGGCGACATGCGTGAATGGGCGTTCCTTCGTTGAAGGTTGTGCATTAGGCCCAGCAAGCCAGCATGTAAAAATCTACTGCCAATCATTAGTGGACCGGAGTTCCGCTGTGGCGACCCCTAACCACAAACAAACATTGAGGATTGACATTAGAATATAATGACAGACATTTGAGTTTTAGCCTTCATACTCTTCATAAAATTCATGCTAAAGCAAACCTGCCATTCTATTAACTTTATAAGTTTACAAGAGCAATATTTAAAAATTGCCCTATTTTTGGGAATCTCTCTCGCATTATTTATGCCTTTGTTCAAATTTCTTATGCTAAGAAGTATGCCCAGCCAAGAACCTCTTCCTGCATACACGTGACATGTTTGATATATAACCCAATTCACCAGTCAAGAGGGCAACAGGACTCAAAGAGAAAGACAGATATCTAGAGATATATGTGTGTATCTCTACATCTTATGCACAAACACAGATATACATATGCACAAATAACTGCTTTTTAATACACCATGCAGAAAAATTATAAAATTTAAAGTAAACACTGTATCGTTAAAGTTATCAGTAATCAACATTATAGCTCAACTATCAAACTTGTTTAACTGTTACCTGATCCTATATGTAGACAATACTTAAGGAGTGGAGGATAACATCTATTCTGTAACGATCATTCACAACTGTACTATATATATTAGAAAGGCAACTAGATTTTGCTGCAGCAGTCGTCAATCTAAGATTTGGAAGTGTACCCTACAGGCTTAGAAAATACTGGTTTACAGCATGTCTTACAGAACAGCAAAAATTCTGCCCCTAGACTGGATAACTCTGAAGATATGAATACCTGATCATGTGGCATTATCAGATATACTACTGATTGAAGCATTTCTGAAAAAGCTCCAGATGTAGTTGGTGATCACAACTGGCTACTTACATTCCCTAATTAAAATGTTTTTGTATTATCAAAACAAAAACTATGCAATTAGGTAGCCATTTAATTAGGCCAGTTTGGTTAACGGGTGATTCTGTTTGCTTTCCTAAAAGAAATATGCAATCAGTCTGGCTAATGAGTTTAGTAATGTTTACATAACAACTGAGAGAGTTCCAATAATCCATGCAATGCAAAAATTGAGAAATCAGAGCAAGGTCGGAAACTACTTTAGGCATGAAACAGAGATTTTGTCTTTAAACACTCCTTGCCTTTGTGGAAGACTATGCATGGCTCTTTACACATCAAAACCTCCAGCTTTGAAATTCTTCTGCTGAGGTAACTGGTTACTACAAAACACTGTGAAGTATTTATGGACATGTGAACAGACAGGCTTGCAAGATGCTAAGATTAATTCTTTTTTTTCATTTACAAAATTCAGAGGCTTTGTTGGAGCTACTGGATATCTATTATGTCTCATGCGTTCCACACCCTTCGCAAACTGCTTAATCATTCTATCTATAACAAAAGGAAGTTCAACTGGTAATGAAGGCAAACCTGGCTGAGAAGTGTGCTTTTACAGATAAGTAAACCAAACCTACATTACACAGTCTATATTAGGTATTGCGGGACATGAGAAACAAGAAATACCATACATGTTGCCTATCCTCTTTTGAAATAAAAAGAAACAATTTTGTCAGCTTGGAGTGGTAAGCTTTTATTGTGACTGGCTTTTTCTGTTTCTCTGTCAGCACAGAAGCTCTCGTCAGGGAAGAGATAGCTCTTCAGAATTAATCATGCTTGAAGTTGTGACTGACATTTTTTAGATTCAAAAATACAAATTATATATATATATATATATATATATATATATATATATATATATATATATATGTATGTGTGTGTATGTATATAAAGGGAGCTAAATGCAGTAAACTTTAATTCATAAAACCAAGATAAGTTAGCACCAACAGTTTTTATCTCTTTAACAGAACTTCTGCCTGGCATGTAAAAACTCAGTACATCCTTATAAAGGCTTAAAATAAGTCACACTGCTTACACCAATTAGTACGTCAAATGATAACATTTTAAGTCCTTGTACTTACATGTTGTGTGTTTAACAGCACTCTGATCATCATCTACATAAAAAAAATCACTAGCACTAACTAGCTCGGTTTTATAAACTAAAATTGACTTTGTTCATTGACGAGCAGCTACTTGTGTCTTTAACTTTTAGCTTTATTTACAAAGTACTTTATCTTGTTTGTTATTAATAGATTACAGGGTTTGGTTGCCTGTACAATTCAAGGGTTCTGCCACTAACATCTGAGTTAGAAAAGTGAAGCATGGCTGTCTTACACAGAAAGAGGCTGTGTTGCTTTCTTCCCTTTTTTAACACTGCTTTTGGCATTACAGAAGTCAAATACAGAGAAAGCATTTGCTATCACTGTCACTAGAAATTAAGTTTATTTATTTATTTTAAGGTGTTGCAAACAGAGCCACTTTTGGACATCTCTGCCTTTGTATTATGTCAAGGTATGTTCCACTCCAGTTTCTACTTGAGGGAGATCAACATTTTTCATCTTACTGAGTCTGCTATAATGTTCTTTTAACAACTAATCAAGGCGCTTTTAGAGTTAAGTTTACCCTGAAAGCCTGTTGCAATACATCAGAAGCATAGCTAGGTTATTGGACACCCTGTGCAGTTCCTTGATCTGTAAACCCCATGTATACTAAAGAGCAAAGGGGAAAAAAAGAGTTTTTTTCCAAAGTTGAGGACCATGGCTGAAGTAGAGTGTGTGTGTGGTATAGCCCCACTGACATCTGCGGTTCACCGCCCCTAACACCTTGTGCCCAGGGCAGCCTCCCCTTTGCCTGACCCCAGTTACTCTTTTACAATACATAACTGACAGGAGTGGGTGTTCGCTTGCTTGGTTATATACCAAATCACTGTGTGGTTGGCTCTATCTTAAGAGCTCCTTGGACTGGATGTTTGGGGACTGATATGTACTGATAAAAGGTGACAGAGATTTCCTTTGAACAATATGTAAAGTATGCTTTTAAGCTCAAAAACAGTTAACCACAGAATTATTACTTCTCCCACTATCTCACTATTAAAATATGAGTGGGGGAAGTAGGGTAAAATTCACCTCTCCTAGTACAATGAGAAGACTGTAGCATGTGGGGGAATATTGTTTAAACATGCTAACAACCTAATGTCTAGCTTAAGGCAGCTGCATGGTATGCGATACACATTCCTTCTAGAAAGCAGTCTGAGTAAACAACATAAAAACTGCTGATGTTTTAATAAAGGCTCCTGATGGATGTCAGCTGGTCATGAATTACTGGATATACTTTACTGAAGTAGTGAAATTCATCCTGAATAAACACCTCTTGGAGGTCAGAAGCTAAGCCAGTGTTTGTATTATTTGCTAAGCATTGTGATACACATTAATGTTACAAGAGGCTCCATTCTACTTGTGGCCTACCTCTACAGAGATTCAGTAGGTGCTTAGTTTAATTAATTGTAACATTCCATAGGTTCATAGGTTCATACTAGGCTATCTGCCCTAGGGCATTTATAAGCCTAGTCAGAGTGTGTTTGGCTTTCGCCACCCATTTTAAATTAATTTTGCTATGCCCTTTTTCGAGGTTAGTATACTGTGCCTCTGTCTAACAGTGACACAGAAGTGATACTCGGAGTAAACCTACGATCTCCCATCCACTCATCAAGATTCCTCTTGAAGAGAGTCAATGAGGGACTCTGCCTAACCTGGACTGGGATTTTATTCCAGAGTGAAGGTAGCCTCGGGGTTATGAATCTGTCCCTCCAGCATGTCCTATTTATTTCAGTACTGAGGTTCAAGTTTCTCGAGCGCGTAGCTCGATGGGATTTGGATTTTCTGAGGTGCAGCATGTCTATTAATTCCGGGTTGGACATGGCTTTATACGTCAGGCACAGATCGCCTCTGAACAGGCGGCATGCCACTAAGTAGAGCTGGAGTTTCTTTAACCGGGCAGCATATGGCATCTGTTTGAGCCCTTTGATCCTCTTGGTGAGGTACTTTTGGGGTCTTTCCAGTTGCTGCAGGTGTCTGGCAAGGTACATCCCAAAAGGGGCATTGTACTCAATTATGGGCCTGATGAGGGATGAGTAAAGAGGCACGATGACCTCCCCTGATCTAGATGTGAATCCCTTCATGATTAAGTGGACTATATAAAATGTTTTTCTAACCACTTTGGCCACGTGGTTGTCAAATGAGAGATTGCTATCAATGTGGGTCCCCAGGTCCCTAATTACTTCTTCTGTACTTAATGGATTACCACCTATGTGGTAATTTGTGGGCACTTTGTTTTGCCAAAGGGGATGACTATACACTTTTTGGCGTTTAGCTTGAGGCCATGCCTCTGGCACCAGTTGTCTGTTTCTATGAGGCCCTTTTGGAGGATGCTTGCGTCGGCTGGAGAGTCTATTATGGCGCCCAGTTTGCAGTCATCTGCGAACTTGGTCAGCCACAGTCCTTCCGTGTTGGCCTGTACCTCCGAGAAATATATACCGAACAAGAGAGGTCCCAGGACTGAGCCTTGTGGGACGCCACTTGTAACTGGTTTGGAGTCTGACATGGCTCCAGCAATTCTAACCATGTGGGTTCTGTCCTTGAGCCAGTTTGCAACCCATCTACTGACATAGGGGTTTATATTTAAGCTGGTGAGCTTATCTATAATTCCCGAGTGGGGTATTGTATCGAAGGCTTTTCCGAGGTCCAGGTAGGCTGTGTGGACCACCTTCCCCTCGTCAATGGCCTTGGTGACTGTTTCAAAGAAATCGACCAGGTTTAAGAGGCCGAACTGGGTAGGATCCAGTGTCTGTAGGTCCCCAATATCTTTATTTATGAGGTCCATGATGATCCTTTCCATAGCTTTGCAGACCAAGCTAGTCAGGCTTATGGGGCAATAGTTTCCAGGATCTGTTGAGGCACCACCTTTGTGGAGAGGGACCACTGTTGCTGTACGCCACTCTTTGGGGACCTGTAGTAAGGCTGAGACTGAACAGTAGTTTCATGTTTGGGTTTAGCTCTTGTTGGAGTTCATGTAGGACATAGCCCGGGACACTGTCTGGTCCCATTGATGCTGTGTTTTTTGCTTTGGAGAGGGTGGCTCTTACCTGAGCATCTGAGATGTCAGGGGGGCAGCACTCTGCTGGTATAGATATTTGCCCTTTTGGTGGGGAGAAGTTTGCGCTGAACCTGTCAGCTAGAATGTTGGCAATGTCTGTGGGTTCGGTGTATTTTTTGTCATTTTGGACTAATTCTGAGCATATCTGGGATTTCCCACCCAGGTTTCTAACATAACTAAAGAAAGCCTTGTGATTATCCTTAGTGTCCTGTGCAATTTTCTCTCGAAGCTGGCCTTAGACAATTTTATGAGTGCCTGTAGTTTTTTGCTAATACTGATCAGAGATGCCTTCCCTTTTTGGGATTTTGCTCTATCATGTAGTAGCTTCCTCCTTCTATTGTATAGTTTGTTTATGGCTGGGGTCCACCAGACAGGACGTCTGCCTTTGGAGGATTGGGTCTTGGTTTTATTTGGGATTGCATGATCCATGCATTCCTGAAGGTGTTCATAGAATGTGTTTATAAAGGATTCTGCGGTCTGGGCCGTATTTTCCACAGGCCCGGGGGCTTTGAAGGATTCCACCTTGGTTTTGAGGAGTGTGAAATTTGCTTTAGAGAAGTTTTTCACTGTGGTTTTCTGGGCAGGGGGTGGGGTCGGGATGTGAATATCCAGTGAGATTAGTTTATGGTCTGATCTTACCAGTGAGAGATACACTTCTGGTCTGGAGCATAGAGTCCCCATATTGGTGATGATCAGGTCCAGTATGTTTTCCCCTCTTGTGGGAGTGGTAACAAGGTATTCCATAGCATTTGAGTTTATAAATTCTAGGAACCTTTGGGCTAGGGTGTTGGAGCTAGAGTAATGCTCCCAGTCTATGTTTGGGTAGTTGAAGTCGCCCAATATAATGGTGTTTGGAGAGACCTTCATATTTTCCAGTGTTCTCAGGAAGGCCGAGTAGGGTTCCTGGGTTTGGGAGGGTGGTCTGTAGCAGACTATAAACTGGAAGGCAGTTTTACCCACTGTTAGTTGCACATGGATAGTCTCTGATGCTTCATGCTGTGCCACCAACCTGGAGGTGTGGGTATCTTTGACGAATATTGATACTCCCCCTCCTTTGTGGTTCGGTCCAAGTTTTGGGGCCGAAAAGCATGGTTATGAGGTATAACCTGGTAGTGCTGGGGTGCTCTCGGGAGCCTTGAACCAGGTTTCTGTTACTGCACAGATATCGATGTTCTCCATGCTAAAGAGAGTTTCGAGTGCATCTTGAGGTTTAGACTTCTGGCGTTGAGTAGCATTACTCTTAGTTTCTTATCTCTTGTGATACCTATGGAGGTGGGTTTGTCTTTTGAGCCTTGCCTAAAAAAGGCACTATGGGGGTAGCAAGAGCCTTTGCCAATATCTGAAAGCCCAGGGGTGACAGGTGCAAGCCATCCCTAGCGAAGCATCGTGGCTTGTCGAGCATGTCATCCCAGGCTGACAGGCATTGGATCCCCTTTGAATGACACCGATACTTAAGCCAATTGTTGAAATTGATCATCTTGTCTTCATATTGTGACATCATTCTTGGTGGGGGTAAGATGCTGCTCAAGGTCAGGGTCATACCGGCCTGGGCTACATGCTCAGAGAGCTCTTCTATGTCTCTTTTCATGTAGTCCAGGGAGGTACGTCTCAGGTCATTCACACCAGCATGGACAATGACTGAGTCATATTTGTACTTGCCTTGGAGTGACCTGAGTGCTTGTGTTATGTGGCGGATCCTAGCGCCCGAGAGGCAGCTCACCAAGACCTTCTCCTTGTTCAGCCTGGTGAGCAGGACGTCAGTGTGCCTGACGATACAGTCACCTATAACAAGTGTATCAGGTGTGTTGTTTAGCCTTAAGGGCTGTGACTGTTTGGCACACTGGCTTTGTGAGCTATGTGTTGCACGTGTTTTGTTTTGGGGTAGCGGTTGCTTGGGTGTCTGCTTTGGAGGTCTCTGCTGCTTAGGCAGATTTTTATTTAGAGCCTCCGAGTATGTTTTTGTGTGTTTATGTGTTTGGTTTGCTGTCGTGGTAGGTCTATGTGAGACTGGAATTGTAATGAGTGTGGTTTCCTTCTCCTCCTGACTGGTTACGCTAGTACTGAGTTGAGAGATCTTAGCCTCCAGTTTGGCTATATGGTTGCATCTCTCACATGTGTTGGAATTTGTTGGGATGAGGAGAGGATTGTCTGTGTATATGAGGCAGTTGTAACATTGCCTCAAGATTCCCAGATTCACCAGCTGGACCAGAGAGGAGATTGACAACTGACCTTTGGACATGCTAGAATAGTATTGGGAATTCCTTTATAATTGAAAAAAGGGCCAATGGGGAACAAGGTACTCAAGGGGAGTTTGTGAGGGTGTAGTGCTTTTAATTTTTTAGTGCTGACTTAGTGAGCAAGTGCCAGGTAACTTAAATGCAATGTGTTACAGGTAACTTAAATGCAAAAACGACAAACAGTAACTTTCTTTCAAGTGCAACAAGGAAATAAGTACAGTAAGCAATGCAGATATCACTAGGGATCCACAGAAGTGCTGAAAAGCCGCGTTTTAGGTGGAATTAGCATTTCAGGGAAATAACAAGCAAACAAACAACAAGCATACAAACAAAGCAAGATTCAGCAGGCCTGGATCTAATATATGCTACAGCAAACAAGGTGTACCAATTTCAGTAAGTAACAGTTCAAATATGCAGGCACTATAAGCCTTTAACCAGAAATTCCCAGCTCAGAAGGGCAGAGTCCAGCCTCTCCTCCCACAAGAGTGCAGACCACGAACCTTTTTAATGTAAAATAACTGGCCTGAAGCCCAAGTGCTTAAACCAGAACTAATACACTTTTAGAATAACAGACAATGAGCCCTCAATCAGCAGTTCCCAACTTTGAAAGATGTAAGCTACCTGTCCTGCCACCACAGTGCAGGCCACAAACCTTCCTAATGTAAAACAACTGGTCTGAAGCCCAAGTGCTTAATCCAAAAGACTAAGAATGACAGCTACACTTTAATCAAGTTACTACCAAGCAGTAATAAATACAACTGAATACTTTAAAGAATGCCTGGATTAGTGCTCAAGTTATACAAACAAAGCTAGATTCAGCAGGCCTGGATCTAGTCTATGCTACAGCAAACAAGGTGTACCAATTTCAGTAAGAAGCAGTTCAAATATGCAGGCACTATAAGCCTTTAACCAGAAATTCCCAGCTCAGAAGGGCAGAGTCCAGCCTCTCCTCCCACAAGAGTGCAGACCACAAACCTTCTTAATGTAAAATAACTGGCCTGAAGCCCAAGTGCTTAAACCAGAATTAATATACTTTTAGAACAGCAGACACTGAGCCCTCAATCAGCAGTTTCCAGGCCTTGAAAGAGATCCCCCGTGCTTCTTTTTTTTTTAATGAGCATGTCAATTGTTTAAAAGAGAAACAGATGCACTAGGACTACCGAAAAACAAATACATATTAAGCAATTTCTTATATACCCTATAAATAAATTTGTTTTTATTGTTAAAGTATCACACTGAAGACAGGATTTTGTGATTTCTGTAGTGTGCACACCTCCCAACCGTACCACAATACTCGTTTTTTACCGAGTTTTGGGGTCCAAATACTGGGGTGCCATGATTCCCAAGTGGCACTCATTCATTTCCGACTTTTTTCCCAGCTTCTTTCTTTTATTTTTTCCCGGTTTTGAGCTGACATCATCATGTGCACGATGACGTCAGCTCCGTCAGGGCTACCCGCCTGTCAGAATTGAGCTCAAGGGCTCAGTTGACACATTTCCAGACTTGGAATGGATGGAGCGAGAGCAGGGCATTTCCAGACTCTGAATGGATGTTGTACGCGGGAAACAGTTTATTCAAATATGGAATGGATCTATTCAAAGTTCAGGCTCCAGGGTGAAATCTGTGATGATGGTGAGCGGGAACAGGGAAGTCTGAAGTTCTGAACAACGAATGAGTAGGATGTTTAAACTTCTTATTTTATTTATTCATTCTTCAAGCAAATATACTGAAATGGATTCCATTCGTCCCAGGAGAGAGAGAGAGAGAGAGAGAGAGAGAGAGACAGACAGAGAGAGAGAGAGAGAGAGACAGAGAGAGAGAGTGAGAGAGAGTGTGTGTGTGTGTGTGTGTGTGTGTGTGTGTGTGTGTGTGTGTATTATTTTCATATATCAGACTGAGTGAGTTAGTAGTGTTGTTGGTCCATGTAACACTACAGATCCGAGCAGATCAGTGTGAAATAATGCTGCATGTGGAACAGTGGAATGCATTCTCTGCCATTGAAACGTGTACAAAAGTATCTGCGTGAACACTAAGCAAGATTAGATGTAGGTTTCATAAGAAATAAATGCATTTGTGTTGATTATGTACACTTTTGTTGCATATTAGCTTGGGTATTTAACTCAGAATCCATACAGGAGAATATCAGAGGCAGCTCATATAAATTTGTATTTATTAATAGTTTCCTAATTTGGGGACAGCAACTGAAATAAAACATAATTGAATTGAAAATGATATCTGCTGGTTTCATTCTGTTCTGCTTAAATTTCATTTCTCACTGTTCCTAGTTTGTCAAACCAGTGCCTGCATGCTAAATAAATGATGATGACTGATTTGTTTATCTTCTACATTTCTGTTTCAAACCTTCACCTATAATAACATAGCTTTTCATTTTTCATTTTATTTCATAGGATGTTTAAACTTTTTATTTATTCATTCATCGAGCAAACATATTGAAATGGATTCCATTCCTCCCAGGGGAGAGAGTGTGTGTTACTACACCTAGTGGCTAGAGGTACTTCAGGCTCAAACCCTGTACCTTGGGTACAAGGTAAAAAGAGCATGAAGTCTCTAGCCACCACCTATTCCTTATAAAATCTCTGGTTTTCAGGATTTTTTGTGGCAAATCACTAAAGGATCTAATTCACAAAATAATGACAGGCATTTGAATTTCAGACTTCATATTCTTCAGAAAATAAATGCTAACACAAAATCTTTTATTCTAGCAATTTTCTAAGATTATAACATTAGTATTGCTTTTCAGGATTGTGGCAAATCACTGAAGGATTGAATTCACTAAATAATGACAGGCATTTGAATTTTAGACTTCATATTCTTCAGAAAATAAATGGTAACACAAAATCTTTTATTCTAGGAATTTTCTAAGTTTATAAGATCAGTTTTTGACATCTGTCCCTATTTTGGGGGGTGTATTCCCCATTATTGGCTTTTTCCGGGTTTTTTGTGCTAAGAGGTTCAGAGCTATGTTGAGAAGTGAGAACTGAATTCACTAAATGATAAGTTTCAGTCTTTCTTATCTTTCAGGGAACTGATTTGGTATAGTGGTATGTTGCTTTGACTGTAGTGCACAGGGTCCTGGGTTCAAAGACTTGGTAGTGAAATGTATCATGGTGACACAACATTTTATTCTAGCAACTTTCCAAAATGTTTGTCCCCCCCCACCCCCCAAAAAAAAACTGAAATTGAAAAGAAGTGCGATAAGCTGTGCAAGATGCCTGTGGCTTACACTACTGTCATTTTATTTATAGATATATTTATATATATATATATATATATATATATATATATATATATATATATATATATATATATAAAATATTGTGTGGGTTTGGAAGTAGACTTTTATGATGGAAATGTTCTGAGTTGGGCAGTTTTGTCATTATTAGTTCATGCATTTTTTTTTCATTGCCTACTGGAAAAATGTTCAAACAATAAATTTAAAATGTGCTCTGTCGAGTAAGTGTGCTGTATTATACAAGGAATATAATTTAATAAAGTCAGGAAGGGGTATCAAACAACACATGTATGTTTCTTGTTTTGTGTGCAAAGGGCCAATGATTTGAAAACAGCCCGAAGGTAATCTTTATCCACCACTGGCCAGATGCAATGTCTTTGCATGTGGTGTGGGTTTCAATGCTGTCTCAATGAATGTGAGTTTCAAGGGCAGAGAAGTTTTAATGTCAAGCCTATTTTCATTATGAGACAGTACTGCTTTGTTTAGCAGCTTTGTTTTGCAGATGTCTAGTGTTTGTGCATTGTGCTACAAAATGTAAAAAATAAAATCCAAATAATCATTGTAGAAGTAAAGCAGTATGCACACATTAGTGTTTATGGTAAATGGAGCAAAATAGACAGGTAGTGGGACATTGGAATGGCTGCAGGGGGACACCGGTGCCATATTTCGGTTGTCTGTTCTTCAGTTTGGGTTTGAAAGTTGGTATCCCACAATTCCATCGGAGTGGGCAGGATTACGTAATTAAGTATGCAAATTTGATCTCATATTGTGATGATACTTATGATATACAGTCTGTTCCAGTCCGTTGCTGCTGGGAACTTGAAACAGGAGAGTATAATGGCAAGTGCCAAAGTTTCCATTTCTCCTGGATGTTTTTCATTATGTAAATCTGCATGAATCAACAAAGTTAAACATTCCACAAATGAAAAAGCACATTTGCATGAGGTACTCACTTAAACAGCAGATATTTTTCTCTATTACTGTGCCTCCCTACCATTATATAGAAAAAATGGCATCTATAAACACATTTATTTATTAATTAATTAATTTATTTATTTGCCATTTGTTAACCGGGAAAGTCCATTGGGCCGAAATGAGCCATTTTTCAATGGAGGCCCAGGGAGAAAAGCTCCAAGTACAATATTACAAGAATTAAAAACTAACAAACAGACTGACCTAGTTTTAACAACAAAGCATTTTGTGGTATATAGCATAACAAAGCATTCTGTGATACAGTGGATAACAAAGCATTCTGTAGTACATGGCATGTAAATGCCAATACTATACAAGACATAAAAGGAGTTAGAATTGGAAGATAAATTATGAGAAGGTGGTAAAAACATAGCAAGTGTTAGGTTGAATCTGTGAAAGAAAGCTTGAAGGAAGCAGGAAAGTAGGTAAAAGTTAGGAAGGTGACAGCAGTAGAATTCCCAATTAGAAGAGTGACAGGAATGAAGCAAAGTCTTAAAACTAGAGTGGTTCTGGGTAATTCGGATGTGGGGTGGAAATGAGTTCCATTTTCATGCTAGGGAGAATGACAATAGAAGTTGCCCTGGAGTATGTATGGGTTTGTACATTTCAAAGACATTCTTTTTTTTTGGACCCGCGTGATCTGTCAGGGTGAGGATAGAGGAGAGGGAGAGGCAGTTACAGGGCTTGAAGATGAGTTTATGGACAGTAGAGAGTTGAATGTAAGAGAGACAGTTGGGGAGTTCTAACCAATTCAAGGAGTGCAGGGCATCACAGTGGTGCAAGAAGGACTTGGAGCCGGTAGCAAACAGGCATTTTATTGTACCAGGATTCAATTTTGCCTTTAGGGTGGAGTGCAGATTAGTGAGGAGAGGGGCTCTATACACAACAGAGGGAAGGAGGTAAGTGGCAGCGACGGTACGCTTAGTTGAAGGGGTGAGGTAATGATTGTGTCAGTACAGCATTCCAAGCTTCTGGTGGGTTTTCTTGATGTTAGTTTGTACATGAATGTCGAAATTTAATTGTTCATCTATAAGGGCACCTAGTAGCTTAGTATGGGGGACCATTTCAATAGGAGTCTAGTTTTGACTGACTATAGAGAAGTTCTGGTCAATTTTGGTGTTTTTTGATGGGATAAATATGATTTTAGTTTTGGATGCATTGAGAGCTAGGTGATTGTTTAGCATCCAAGTCTCGGTGCTGGTAAAAGCATGCTGAGTTACTTGAGAGATTTGGCAGTGCAAATAATGGCAGAGTCATCTACATACTGGACATGTTTGGCATTTGGGATACAGTGATGAAAATTATTAATGACGATGTTAAATAGTAAGAGACCCAGGATAGAGATTTGGGAAATGCCTGTCAGTGTGAAGGTAAGAAGAGGTACAATTTTTCCACTTTGCAGCCTGTTGTCTGAGAAGTAACTTGAAAACCAATTGATAGAAGAAGAGGAAAGATTGAGATGAGAGAGCTGGGACAAGTGTATGTGATGGGAAATGGTGTCCAATGCTTCAGATAAGTCTAGGAGAAGGGTAGATACAATATTTCTGAGTCACGAGCAAGTGATATCAAGGAAGAAAATAAGGGCAGTGGTGGTGCTATATCCAGGTCTAAATCCATGTTGAGGAGAGGTCAGAAGATGATTGTCTATATGGTAAGGTAAGAGTTGCCAATTAATGCATTTTTCAAGAATCTTAGAGATAGGTGAGAGAAAGGCTATTGGGCGGAAATTGGAAATGTCAGTGCTGTTACCCCCTTTGTGTATGGAAATGATAAAGGCTTTTTTCCAGAGGAGAGATACACAGGATTCTTGAATGGAAAGCTTAATTAGGATGCAGATGGGAAAGGCTATGCCATCGACAGCTAGCTTGAGGAAGTTGGATGGCAGATTATCTGGGGCATTGGAGCATGGCTTTAATTTCCGAAGGAGCTTTTTAATAGTATTGACAGGAATGGGTTTGAGTGTGAAGAGAGGGAGGTGAGTAGCATTGGTGGTAGAGGAGGGGGAGTTGTGGTTGGGAGAAATGGTACGAGCTAATGCTTAGTTAAGGAAATATATGGTCAGCTTGTCTATTGAGTCTATGAAGAAGGAGTTAAATTGGGTGGCAATGATATGATCTGGACAGGTAGGATCTGGGCAAGGGTTATCTTTTCTGTCAGGACTAAGGAGAGCAGAGATACAGCTCCAAAATTTTGGGGGATTGGATTTATGATTGTTTTGAAGTTTGGAGTAGTAGGATTTTCGGTCAATGGATATTTATTGTTTTACTTCATTACAAAGTTGTTTGTATTCGGTTAGGGAGTTAGATATTTTGTATTTCTGGTAGCATTTCCACGATTTATCTCAGAGATGCATGAGGGTTAGAGTTTCTTTGGCGAGCCAAGGGACAGCTCTGGATTTAACTATTTTAGTTCTGGGAGGAGCAAAACTGTTTAGTAGGTTAATGAATGAAGTACTGAAGTAACAGCATTGTCAAGAGGTAGAGTTTTCAGAGGGTTCCAGTTCATATATTTTAAGCAGTCAGAGAAGATTTGAGGGTTAAAGATTTTGAGGGTATGGGTTGAGATGTAATTATGTTGTAGGTGGGGAGAGGAAGGCGAACGACATGCACCTATAAAGGCAGGAAGATGATCACTAAGGGAGTCGGGTAAAGTCCCACTATTTGAAATATTGTTGGGATGGGATACTAATATCCAGTCAATAATACTGTCTGAACAGTTGTCTTTATTAGGTCTGGTAGGGAAGTTAATTAGTTGGATGAAACTGACGAGGTTTATATTCTGAGACGTAGTTGTTGAGTGAACAGAAGTCCAGTTAATATTAATGTCACCTAGGAGTATTATTTCATTACTTATGTTAGACGAGAACCATGAAGAATGACTTCAAGAACAGGGATGTTGTTTCTTGGTGGAATATATAGGGCACCTATGCATATGTTTTTTGAGGTTGTTAATTTTTAGGAGGGTCAGGGTTAGTTCAGCTATTGCAAACTGGGGTATAGGGCTGGTGTAGGGAGTCACTGTTAGAGAGGAGGAGAAAAGTAGGGCTACTACACCTCCTTTCTTTTGAAGTCTGTCATTTCTTATGATTCTATAGTTGGGGGGGGGTGATTTCAGCATGTTTCGAGTATGGTTTGAGCCAAGTTTCAGAAATAGATAAAATATCAGGGTGGTTATAGGAGAGCCAGGCATGAAAGCTGGGTAGTTTATTGCACAGGCTTTAGCCATTAATCATAGTGGAAAGGAGATATTTGTGGGAGAGGGTGAAGATGGCGAGTCTGAGTTAGTACACTGGTTGGGCAAGAGTCCAGGATTAGGGTGTATGTCATCAGAAAAGAAGAGAGAGATTAGTTGAAGAAGGTGGAATAAAAGGTCTTTACATGACTTTGAGTTGGAGTAGGAGAGGGGAAAGTATGTGGGATTTAGAATGTGAGGGATGGGGACAGTATTAGAAATGTCAGGAGATAGCTTTCTGTTATATAGGAGAGTATCATTGTAGTGATAGAAATTAGGAGAATTAGAAGATGAAAAGAAGAATTCCTTTTTTGGGATAAGTAGAGGTTGCATGAAGGGGTGGGGGGATAAGAGAAGTCCAGTAGGCTGGTAAGGTGGAATAGAGGGTAGAGGAAAAATGGGAAAAGTATTATGAGTAATGGCTGTCCAGGTATGGTGACCATAGTAACTGTAAGACTGTTGTACAAAGTGGGGGTATATGGCATAATGAATAAAAGGATTTATTTACTAGGGAAATTAGTTAGTGTTGTTAGATAGTGTGTATGCTGTAGTTGGGAGGGTATGAGATAAGTAGTGGAAGGTGGGGGATAATTAAGTGTTGGTGGGTGGAGACTGATATGACTGGTTATTTCAGAAGTCGGAGGGTCTATGTTGGTATATATGTAGAGATGGTGGGGGCAGTTCGGGTTTGGGGGCAGGGTAGGGGAGCGGAGTGAGCCTGAAGGCTGAACAGAGTGGGCAATTCCGAGAAGGAGGAATGAGCAAGAGAAAACAGAAAAATAATCAGTGAAACATTAACATGACTTTTTTTAAATATTTTTGCTATATGGCCTTTGCCACTGTAGCCTGTGGCATGATTGAAGAGGTTCTCAGACCCCAGGTCACCAAGACAGTTAACAAAATAAATAAATTCCTCTGGCTCTACATTTTTTCCACAAAATGTACATCAGTCATTTCCTTATAGTCCTGATCTACCTCATCTTCCACAACTTGTCATCAAGATAAGGATTTGCTATCATCATTCCTATGAAATGTAGGGAATAGCCAAATAAAACCACATGCCAGGCTCCCAGA
Organism: Protopterus annectens; assembly: GCF_019279795.1. NCBI lineage: Eukaryota > Metazoa > Chordata > Ceratodontiformes > Protopteridae > Protopterus > Protopterus annectens. Next base: position 1,262,859,816 of record NC_056737.1, read on the forward strand.
AACAACAAAATGGTACATCTTTGACACATCACATCAAATAAAGCCATTCTGCCCATTGCAAAGACTTCCTTTTAAGAGTTCCCGCTTCATGATGCATCTCAGACTACCTTGTCTTCTGGAAAGTCAGCCCAAAACAAATCATTAATAACGTGGACAAACACAGATATCAAATATCTTAAAATGGAAAGCTGGGAAGCCCTGCAATGACGGAAATGGAGTCAAAAGTGTGCATTTTGGCTTCTTCACACCAATACAATCAAAAATGTAGGCATACATTTACAACTTGGCAGAGGAACAGTGTACTGTGCCCTGCAGGACTCGGAAAACCTGTCTTTGGGCTGGCAATTCAGCTTATAATGTCTTATTAACAGCAAAGTTAGATGACCAAGTCACTGCCCCATCATCTTCTTTTGCTGACAAACATCTACAAAGCCTGCTGAAGCAGCTACACCTCAAATGGAATGGAACTTAATTGGACACAAAGAATTTGCCAGCATCATCATGACAAAAAATAGTGTTATAGTTCATATGTTTTCCTAAAACTGAACATCATTTGGAAATAATGAGCATCTCCGGCTCTGCTTAGTTCAAAAAAGACAAACAGCTATTCTAGCTTCCACAAATAAGAAGTTATGTACTCACCATAATGTTCCATGTTTGTTGTCCATCTCGCCTATATTCTTGCTGGTTGGGTTCAGAACTGAGCATAGGTTCCAACTCAGCCTAATACAAAAGCTCGAGAGCTTCCACTGGCTCAAGGCTAACCCCCATCCCATGATGCACTGGGTAAGTTACCCAGATCTTGTTTGCAGGTGAAAGCAGTAGTAGTAATACTACCTATATGTAATAACAGGTTGTGAATATTTTTATTTACTAGGTTGTGAATATTGTAGAAGGAGGAAATCAGAGACGCCAAACTAATATAACCATATACAAATATATAAAAAAAAAAATATATATATATATATATATATATATATATATATATATATATATATATATAGTCCGCCCGGTCCTCCAGGAATGAAGGAGGGGGAAGGGGGGTAGGACACAAGAATATAGGCGAGATGGACAACAAACATGGAACATTATGGTGAGTATATAACTTCTTACTGTTATGTTGTCCAGTCTCGCCTTAATTCTTACTGGTTAGGACAGCATCCCTAGCACCTTTATCCTAAGGTAGCTCAAGAAAACAAGCTCTTCAATACAGTGGAACCAAAGGAAGACCTGCTCTGGGAGGCCATGTCAGCTTTGTAATGAGTAATAAAGGTATGAGGCCTCGCCCATGTGGCAGCTGCACAAATAGAGTCCATAGGAATTCTAGCTTGGAAAGCAGAGGACGCTGAGACCACCCTTGTAGAATGGTCCTTCATTTTGCCTGGCAGTTGTCTGTTATTATTACTGTATGAGAAGGAAATACAGTCTGTAAGCCATTTAGACAAGGTTACTTTAGAAACTGGTAATCCTTTCCTTTTTTGTGAAAAGAACAGAAAAATCTGGTCAGAATTTCTGAAATCTTTGGTCCTATGGAAATAAAAACGCAGCTGTCTGTGTATATCTAGTTGATGCAATCTGTATTCTGCCTTGTCTCTATAGTTGGGAAAGAACAATGGTCAGTCAACAGATTGATTCAGATTGTTTTCAAAACAAACTTTCGGTAAGGAGGAGGGGTTAGTTCATAGGGGTACTTTGTCTTTGTGAAAAATTATATAAGGAGGGCGTATAGAGAGTGCTTGGAGTTCCGACACTCGTCTCGTAGAGGTAACGGCTACTAAGAGTTTTCCATGACAAAAACTTTATATCACATGATGATGCAGGTTCAAAGGGTGGCAGCACTAAGACAGAAAGAACAAAATTTAGCTCCCAAGGAGCTGGGGGTCCTGATTAGGGGTCTGAGTAAGAAGGTACCTTTCAAAAAGGTCTTACATAACCTGTGGGACATGATACTCATTCCCAACTCACCAGTATGAAAATTAGAAATGGCTGCTAATTATACCCTGATAGTAGCTGCTGCTGCCCCTTCATCTAAAAGTTTGGTGAGAAACCCGAACTGCAGTAATAGGAGCTGTAAAAGGTTCTACATTGTTCTTAACAGCCCGTAAGAAAAGCATTTCCATTCACTTGAATAAAGTTTTCTTGTAGACTTTTTGTGGGAAGAGACCAAGATATGTTTAACTGCTGGGGAAAAATTGTAACACCTGGCTAAACGTGGAATTGGAGCAGCCATGCTGTCAACTTGAAGGTCTGGATGGACGGATGGAATGTTCCCGATGAGTGGGTTAAAAGATCTGGAACTGGGTCCAGAATCCATGGTTCTTCCAGAAGATGGGCACAGAGAAAGGGGAACCAAATTTGTCGAGGCCAGTAAGCTGCATGAGTACCAAGGAGCTCTTCAACGTGCTGACTTTCTGGAGTACTTTGGGTATTAAGGGAAAGGGGGGAAAGACATAGACAAGTCCCGGGGGCCAATCGTGAACAAGTGCATCCCCAGATGACTTCCACGGAGGGGGAATGAGGGCAAAGTACCTGCTGCATTTGGCGGTCATGGAAATTGCGAAAAGGTTGCAAGGCTGGCCCCATCTCTGGAAGATCTCTTCCACAATTTCTAGTTTTAGGGGCCACTCGTGAGGCAACAGAATCACTCTGCTGAGTTTGTCTGCTATCATGTTGGATTTGCCTGGGATATGCGTTGCTATCAGAAAACGTTGAGAAGTGAGAGCCCATTGCCACACCGGTCGTGCTTCTCGACATAGGGGATATGAGTTGGTTCCTACCTGTTTATGTACCACACTACTGACATGTTGTCTGTTTGAATTGCAACTGTTCCTATCGGAAGAGAGTCCTGAAATGCCTGCAATGCATACAGCCCTGATTTCATCTCTAGGACACTGATGTGAAAGTGGCTCTCATGTTCTTGCCATCAGCCTTGGACAGTCCTTCTCAGACAATGCCCCCCCACCCCCACCCACTCTGGGAAGCGTCCGTGGTTAGTACTGCTACTGGCTCTGGAAATACAAACGGGCGGCCTAAGGACAACTGTTCCATTTGTAGCCACCAGAGAACATCCTTCTTGCACGAGTCCGTAATGATTATCCAGTGTGATAGAGGGAGATCCAGCATGGACCACTGGGCAAAGAGTAACCAATGTAGAACCCTCATGTGCAGCTGTGCTAGAGGAACTAGGAGGATTGCAGCAGCCATGATGCCCAAAACCTGTAATACATACCTCACCTGAACCGTCATCTTTGATATCAAGACCCTTATTTGATGATGAAGGGACTGAATTCTCTCTGGGGTAAGTTTTGCCACCATTTTTGCTGAATACAATTCTGCACCTAAAGAAGTAATATACTGCAAAGGCGACAAGGCAGACTTTTTGAGGTTTATTGTAATGCCTAGCCTGGCGCAAAGTGGTATTGTTTCGTCCCTCGGTTGTAGTAGTAGATGCTTGGAGGTGGCGGACAGGAGCCAGTCGTCTAAGTATGGAAACACAAGGAATCCCCAATGTCTCAGGTGCGCCGTAACCACTGCCATGAATTTGGTGAACACTCTGGGGGACCAAAGGGCAGGGCTCGAAATCAGTAATGACTGGCTCCTAGCCGAAAGCGCAAGTGTCGCCTAGATCATCTGTCCATTTTTATATGGTACTACGCATCTTGGAGATCTATCGAGCACATCCAATCATCTTTCCTGAGAAAAGGGAATAGAGACTGCAGTGTCACCATCCGGAACTTTGATTTTTTTTACAGACTTGTTTAGTCTGCTGACATCTAGAATGGGTCTCCAGTCCCCTGTCTTTTCTGGAACTAAAAAGAACCTTGAGTAAGTTCTGGATCTGATTTGGTGTGTGGGGACCTCTTGGATGACACTTTTCTCTAGCAACTTGTGGATTTCTGCAGTTGCTTTGTCTCTCTGACCGGGTAGGGCATCTGGAATGGACTGATTTATGGGTGGAGGAGTAGAAAAGGGAATGTAATAACCTCTGGATATGATTCACTGTACCCATTTGTCTTGAGTGATTTCCAGCCAGACGTTTGGGTACAGTGACAAGCGTCCCCTGACTGCCTCCAGAGAACAGCATACGGGCCGCGCTGGAAGGGCCTGCCAGAGAACGTATCTCTGTTGCCCTGATTCTGTGGACCCCCTCTGCCACTAGGTCGGAGTCTTCCATTATTACCTCCCCCTCTGCCCCTGGGGGAGGTGTCACCACGTGCATCAGAAAAACCTTTTTGGGACTTGCAGAACCACATTTTATCTCCTTTCTGACCTTTGGGATAAGGTCTGGATGGGGCGGAAAAACGGACTCCAACGGCAGACAAGGTTTTCCCATCCTGCTCACACCTGGTCAAAGTTTCTTTCACATTTAGTCCAAAAAAGGGAAGACCCATCAAAGGGGGCATTGGTGAAGAAAGACCTGAAGGGTTCAGCAAAGTTGCAAAGACGCATCCAGTAATGTCTCCTTAGGGAAATTCCTGTCGCTGCTGCCCTGCTCGCTCCTTTAGCTGCATATGAAATTAATCTCATGGAGGAGTTGAGGGTGGAGAGCTGTGAGGAAACCTTGTCAGTGGTCCCCGGAGCTACTGTACCCTGAAGGGTATCTCATAGCTCTTTGAGGAGATCCCTTTGAAGCCTCGTAAAGTGTGTCAGGTAAAGGCCACTGAAGAAAAAGCACGCTTTCCATATCTGTCCACAGTCCATGAATCCTTATTGGGAGGATTAAAAGATGAGAAGGTTTCTGATAACTCCTTAGTGGCCACCGCCACCACCATTGCATCAACAGGGACGTTCTTGGTTAGGAACTCCTTCTCAGTAGGGGCAGTGGTAAATGTATTGGGCCTCTGCGGAACAGGCACCACTGTATCAGGGGAAGTCCAAGCCTTACAAGATATAACATTAAGCAATTGGTCATAAGGGGCAGTCACCCAGGAGGTGGAAGGGCATGACCCAAAAGCATCCAGGTATACCGATTCATCCTCTGAAGGGTTGGTGGGCTTCCAGCCACCCCTCTGTTTCAGGATCTCAAGGATGTAAGCAAACGAGACATCCTCAAAAGGGGACCGTGGGGACACTTCTAAATCATCCAGATCAGTATCTGATGCGACAGACTCAGGGGAGTATATGTGCTTCCTCTTGCACGGTCTCTTCCGAGGGACTTCCACAGAGGGATAACACTGGTGAAGTTTTGGAGGAGACGATGCCACCTGCATGGGCTTCCTGAGGTGCTGGGTCTCTATGCTTGGGGGGAGGAGGTAACAATGGGACCCAACACTGGTGCCTGGGAGGGAAGAGAAACTGGGCATGAGAGTGGAGCTGTCTGGGGTGACAGTACCCTCTCCGTCAGTTCAAAAGCCCCCTTGCTCCACCCCAAAGACATTCCCCGCTCCGGAGAGGCAGAGAACCGGCTCCGAGGCAGAGCGGGTGGCTCTGAAGCTGATGTAGGAGCCGAGCTCAACCTCGCAGAGGCACCGAGGGGTAGACTTGGATCGGACAACTGTCTGCCCCGACTCCCCTCCCCTGACCCACAGGGTGAGCATCGGCTCCCAGACCCTCAAAATCCGATGGACCCGAAGAAGTCAGAGCAGATGCCGGAACAGATCATCCTAAAGGAGGTCCCAGTTTTGATGGTTCCACTATTATCAGAGCCACAATCTCTGGCTCCGAGACCACAAGCTGGATCAGAGGAGGAATTGAAGATGGTGCTTTGGCCAGTCCCGATTCCTTTGGGGTCAGTGACGATAAAATTTTTGCCAATGCCGGTGTTCAAAGCAGTCTCTTCACCACCCGTTCCACATAGTCATCAAATAAACTCCTGGAGGAGCAGGAGGATAAAGGAGAAGATTTAACCCTCTCCAAAACGGGTGATCTCAAAGTTGGAGTGATCGGCTCCAAAATAGGAGACGGAGTCATAATCGAAAACTCTACCGGCTCCATGGACACGGATGGAGCCGAAGAGGTTGACTTTGACTTGTCGGAACCATGAGTCCTCGGTTCCGATGCGGTAATTTTTCTAGGTGGCTTCGAAGCTGGAGTCTCAATGGCAGATCTTTTGGATCCTTTTGAGTGGGAAGCAGAGGGAGAAGTACGCTTGGAGCTCTGAGAACCCTCTAATGACTCCTGGAAAGAACCTTTTAACAAACCTCTCACCATTAATTTATTTCTTCTCTCTTGAAGAACCCTGCTGCTGACAAATTGTACAAGGGTCTTGCAAATGGATGGCACCAAGACAATACACAGTCCATCCGTAAGAGACATTTTTTGTGTACAATTATTACATTTCTTAAACCCTGATTGCCTTGGTTCTTTTTGGTCCTTGTCTTTTTCTGTCGACATAGTTAACCAGCAAAAGGATAGCAATAAGCTTAACTAAGCTAACAACACTTCTAAACTTGTAAATATACTAGAGAAAATTCAAAAAATGGCTCTGACACAATGGAGCCTACTAACTACAGTCACACTATGCCAGAACAAATAACCAACACAATGCAATGGTTTTAAAAGAAAGGTCGCAAAACCGCCAATGGATGGAATTAACTATTTCAAACACACTATTTAAAAGAAAGACTATAGCTAATGTAACTACAAACAACACTTCTAGACTTATACACAAACAATTCTCTGAAAAACTGAGGTAAGTATTCAGAAGGGAATCCTCTAACTTAAACAGATTCTCCAGACAAGAAGACAAAAATTAACACCACTGGGAAGGGGAGCGGCCCTCTAAGTTAAATGGGCTGCAGAGAGCCCTCTAATTTAAACGGGTCTTGCACAAGAACAAGAGGGGAAACACATGCTAAACACTACAAATGGGGTTATCTAACTCTATCGCACACTAAAGAAAAAGGTTTGACATGAAACTGCTGAAAAAAGTGTATCAAATACTACTTAGCCAATGACCAGTCAGAAGACATCCCAGTCGCTTGAGCGGCAAATGAGATCTGGGTAACTTACCCGGTGCATCATGGGATAGGGGGTTAGTCTCGAGCCAGTGAAAGCTCTCGAGCTTTTGTATTAGGCCGAGTCAGAACCGATGCTCGGTTCCGAACCCAACCAGCAAGAATTAAGGTGAGAGTGGACAACATAACATCAAAAGTTATGTACTCACCATAATAATGGATCTGTGTTGTCCATTTCATTCTTCCTCAATTGATGGGTCCAAGATCCAACATCAGCTCCTGCTCTGTAGCTTTCACTAGATTCACAGATCCAACTCTCCAGCTCCTCCCTGACCTACAATGCAATACCAACCTAATGACCCTCAGATTGAGTATGCTGCCCCCAAAAAACAACCGTTTATTCTATACAGAATCAAATGAGAAGAAACAGCAGAGATAAAACTGGAGCTCAAACAAGGAAGAATGGGTTCCCAAGAAAAATCCTTGGCCTTCCTCCAGGAAGAAAGGGAAGGGGGTTAGCAGGGTGGGAAGTTGAGGAAGAAAGAAAATGGACAACACAAACACATCATTACAGTGAGCACATAACTTTTGTATCTGATCCTGTCATTTTCATTCATTCCTCAACTAATGGGACAGAGTACCCAGCTAGATGAACCTTGTGTGGCCCTCATGGAAGGATATTTCAGACTACTGCAGAGCCAAAATCAGCATTGTTCCTAGAAATCAAGTCCAATTTGTAATAAGCAATAAAGGTATAAGCACTGGAACAAGTGGCAATAGCACAAATGTTATCTAGTGAAGCTTTGACCAAAAAGGAGAACAGGTCACCACAGACTTTGTTAAATGTGCTCTAGGTGAGTTAAGCAAAGACAAACCTCTCTGTTTATAGACAAAGGATATGCAATAGTCAACCATTTGGCTAAAGTCACTTTGGAAACTGGCATGCCCAATCTGCTATGAGAAATGGAGACAAATGATCAGATTTTCTTAAATCTTAAGTTTGATGAAGACAAAAACTAAGTTTCCTGTATAAGTCCAAAAGATGCAGTATCACTTTTATTGGAAAACCTTGGGAAGAAAACTTGAAGTCTAATAACCTGATCAATGTTAGACTCAGAAACCACCTTAGGTAAAAAAAGATGGGTTACTAAGTCAAGACACCCTAGCTTTATGAAAGATCAGATATGGAAGCATTGAAAAAAGGGCCTGGAGTTTAGATACTCATCTAGCTGATGTAATGGCAACTAGGAAAAGGGTCTTCAAGGACAACAAAATAATGTCTGATTTGGAGGAAGGTTCAAATGGACTTTTTTAAATGTCTTTATTAAACTGTCACTTGTGACATAGGCAATTTGCATTTATATAGTATTAACAAGTTAAAATTAACAAACATTATGCTTCACCTATACTGATATATATTATATAACCTAAGCAACATTACATAAATTATTCAATTCTTGCCCATTTTTAAATAAGAAACATCTTTTTAAACCATCACTTATGACATAAGCAATCATACATTTATATAAATGAAAATAAACCACACCAAAAAAATCTTAGTTACAAGCATTTTACATCACAAATCATACAGACACGCTTCCAATTACAAACATTATACATCACTTATAATCTACCCAATCATTTTCCAACACTGCATAGCTCATTTAAGACCTATCTTCTTTTAACCTCACTCCTCTATATCTATTGTTCCCACAATTCCCATTTTTTCCTATGTAGTTTGCTGCTACATTTTTCTAAAGATCCCAGTTCTAGTTGTTTTATCTCCGTTACTATATTCACTACTACTAATATAGTTGAGGTTTAGATTTTCATTTCCATTTTCTAGTAATTGCTTTTTTGGCAGCCACCAGAATTAGACACAGCAAGGCCTTACCATGTCTAGGCAATTTCGATTCTGTGTCACAGTTCAGAAAAATCATCTCCCTCTTCACGTCAGTCTGCCCACACAGCATCTCCGACAGTGCATCTTGCAAGGAAAGCTTAAAGTCTATAACTCACTGCACTCCTAGGAAATATGTTCCCAATTACCTCTTTCTTTCCCATCACACCTCCAACATTTGCTATCTACCTGAGGAAAAATTATTTGGAGTCTACTTGGAGTATAAAATATCTATGTAAACATTTCCAAACAAAAATCCTACATCTTATAGATTTTGTTGCATATTTTGGGAGACGCACATATGGATATAAAAAGTGTACACACCCCCTGTTAAAATGCCAGGTTTTTGTGATGTAAAAAAAATGAGACCACAATAAATCATTTTCATGTGACCTATAACCTGTCCAATTCAAATGAAAAACAAACAAATCTGTTAGGGGAAAAAAATATAAAAAATAAAAAAATGTACAATACGCTGGTTGCATAAGTATGCTGGGATCCAGTATCCAGGGTGGATACAAAAAATGAGGCCACAGAAAGTGAAACTAGATTTGACAAGGCCAAAAGGGTGCAATGAGGATTACTGTGCATTTAAACAGTAGGCTTTCTGCAAAAACTTGGGGAGTAGAGGTAACCGGGGATAAGCAAATAGGAGACCAGGGGGTCAACTGTGAACTATGGCATCTCTTGGTTGACTACCCCAGAGAAGGGATCAGGACGAAGAACCTGCTACACTTGTTGCTGAGGGGAGGAAGCAAAAGGATCACAACATGGCAGGCCTCATCGAGAAAAAATAATTTTCGAACCTTTGACATTGAGAGACCATGAGTGGGTGGGGTATCAGAATGGACCTACTTAGTTTGTCTGCAAACACACTGTACTTCCCCAGTATATGTATTGCAATGAGAAAGTGATCAGAAGAGATCACCCATTGCCAAACTCTCATTGCCTCATGACAAAGATAAGCCCTGGTTCCGTCCGTTTGTTGCTGTAACAGACCACAGACATATTTGTCAGATTGGATTGCAATTGTCTCAGACAGGAGAGCATCTTGAAAGGCCTGCAGCATTAGAAGGATGGCTCTCATCTCCAGGACAGTGATATGCGAATTGGCCTCTTGAGAGGACCACGTACCTTGCACTGTCCTTCTCAAGAAATGTCCCACCATCTCCACAGATGGGAGGTGTCCACTGTCACTGTAGCTGCTGGGAAAGGTAAAACAAAAGGATGGCCCTGAGAAATTTCAGTTTGAATGGATCCACCAAAGTAGGTGTTCCTTGCAAACCTATGTGATCCTGACTAGAATGCATAAGGGCTGTTGAAGAATAGACCACTAAACTAAAAGCGTCCGCATATGATATCTGTCCAAAAGAACAAGAATTATCACTGCTGTATGGGACCCTAAGGCTTGCAAGACTAGTCATGCTGGAGGAGAGGAATGTGAGATCACTTCCTTTACCTGGGATCTGACGGATTATATTCTTGTTGGGGGAAGAGGCAGTATCTGATTGACCATGTCTAGATGAGCATCTATGAATTCTAGGTTCTGTGCGGGAGTGAGATGTGATTTGCTGCAGTTGACTGTGATGCCCAGATGGCGACACAACTGGAGCAAGTATCCCCTTGCTTGTAGTAGTAGTAAATGTCTGGTCGGAGCAGTCAGGAGTCATTCATATAGGTACAGAAACAAATGGAATCCTAACTGTCTTAGGCGAGCTGCTACCTCTGCCATGCATTTGGTAAACACCTTGGAGCCTGAAGTGAGACCAAAGGGCAATGCTCTAAATTGATAATGACCATCTCCCAGCTGGAAGCGCAGGTATCTCCTGGAGTATCTGTTCATTTGATGTGATAGTACACATCCTGAAGATCTATCGAGCACATCTTATCATCCTTTCACAACAGTGGACAAAATGGAATGAACCATGACCATCCAGAACTCTGAATATTTTATGATTTAATTTACTGATATCCAAAATGGGTCTCAAATCCCCCGTCTTTTTTGGCACTAAAAAGAATCTTGAATAAATTCCAGATCCTGTATCATATCTAGGGGGAATTTTGGGATGACTCTTGTTTTCCTAGCAGCTTTCTTACTTCCAGAGCTGCTGCCTGCCTCTGACTCGGTGGAACATTGGTGATCTTCCTCATTTTTATGTGGGGAATTTGGTAAAATGGTATGAAATAACCTCTGGATATGATCTTCTGCACACAGGAATCTGTTAGGATGGACGTCCAGGGTTCCAGGTGCAGGGACAAGTGTCCCCCAACTGCCTGCAGAGAAAAGCAGCCAGGCAACTTTTCAGGAGCACTGACAGGGTTTGTCCAAGATGGAATCCCTGAAGCCCTGGTTTTGCAGGCCACCTCTGTCACAAGGACAGCATCTTCCATTAGAGTTCCTCCTGTCTGACTCTGGGAGAACCCTCTTGTACTGAGTCTTGGAAAGGACCTTGGGACTTATGAAACCACATTTTCATACCTCCTTGTTGATTTTGTGAAAAGGGTCTCTGAGGAGTCAAGAAAAAGATCCCAACAGCAGACAAGGTCTTTCCTTTCTGCTCACTTCTGGAGAGAGTTTCCCTCACCTCTGGACCATACAGAGAATTTCCATCAACCGGGAAAATGATGAATGAAGACCTGAAGGACTAGAATCCAGACATGTCTTCTAATGGCTATGCCTGACCTGCCACCCTTGAGGTAGCCTCTGCAGCATGTGAAATCAACCTCATGGATGCATTAGTTATAGACTGAATGGTGGCCAGCGGTCAAGAAACCTTATTTTGGTCCTCCACAGACATGGACCCGGAAAGAGATCTGGAAAGCTCCTTTGTCATATCTCTTTGCAACCTGGTGAAGTGTGCCAAATAATTCAATGACTGCAGGACAAAGGTTGCTGAGGCATAAACATGCTTTCCAAATCTGTCCAAGGCCCTAGACTCCCTGTTAGGGAAGAGGACAGATGTGCTCTGCGAGCTCTTTCTTGGTGGCTGCAGTTACAACCATGGTATTTACTGGGACCCCCTTGCTCCAGTTTGCTCTGTCCTTCAGAGGGGCTAAAAATATAAACAGTCACTTGGAAATTGGGTCCACAGTATCCAGTTCCTTCCATGGGTGGAGTGAGACGAGCTCTATTAGGTCATCAGCTGGACGGGTCACCCAAGACGTAGCTAAGCCAAACCTGAAAGCCTCCAGAAATGCAGACTCCCAGGAAGACAGGGTTGAAAAGACATCCACCTTTTTTGCTTTAAAAGTTCCAGTATTTCTCCAAAGGAGACAGCTTCAGGTGCAGATCTGGGGGACCATTCACCCTCATCGAAATCAATGTCCTCAGTGAGAGGTTCCTGAGGGGAATCCAAGTGCCTCCTTTTACATGTCCTCTTCCTAGGGACCTCATCAGTGGGATGGTCTGGTGCGGTACTGAAAGTGGCAGGGGGAGTGCCTAGGGACTGACTGGAGGCTCATTCGGGTAGGCTGTCCCAGTGGGATAGCCGTGAGAGGCCCAGAACTCAAACACGATGGTGAAAAAGAAACAGGATCAAAGGTGGGCAAGGATGTCCTTTCTCTAGGCAGAGAGAATGCCCTTTCTGCTACCTTAAAGGCAGAAGATCTAGGAGAAACAAATACTGGCAGCATTGCAGGTGATGAGCTGCAAACTCTCCCAGATCCCCTCTCCTCAAGGAGGGAGTCAGACGCAAGTTGTCTAGATGAAGCACCTGGGGTAGACTCCAACCCCTGGAGCTGGTGCCAATGCTTCGGCTCTGAGAGTCCTCCTGCTCTGAAAGCATCTGAGCTGGCAACTCAGGAACATGGTCGTGGTCACAGAGCAACCTGTCTTCGGATCTGACATGGACACCCTCAAGGATCTCAGATCTGAGGGCTCCAAAACCATGGAATGGATCAGTGAAGGAGATATGATTATTGCTCAGTGAAGGGCAGGCTCATGGGACCGATGAGAGACTAAATTACCCCCATCTGGAACTGAGCTCTGAAGAACTTCCTAATCATCCTATCCATCTCTGCATCAGACAAGATCCCGAAGGACCAAAGATGTTGGCCTGGAATGTCTCATCACAGTTTCCTGCAGAAAAGGTGAGTGCAGCCGAGAGGCTACCCATTTTCAGACCTTTTGGAAGGGTTTTGAGCCCCAGTGGCTACTGAAGAAGAGGAAGAGGGAAGAAGATCTTTCAGCACTAAAAAGAAGTTATGTATTTACCATAACATTATATCTGTGTTGTCCATTTTCATTCTTTCTCAACTAATGGGTTCAGATCCGAAACTCTGATCAGACTCGGCCATTACACTAGCTCATGACCACCAAAGAACTCTTAAGCTGCTTCCCTACCCATAATGTACCAACCCCTAAATGTCTCAGGTCTTGTTTACTGCTTTACAGAAAGACTATTATGATATGCCATATCTGGAGCTCAACACAAAGGACAGTAATGTCCTTGAAGCCTCCCGTTCCTCCAGAAATCAGGTAGGTAGGGAGTTGAAGAAGAATGAAAATGGGCAACACAGATGGAACTTTATGGTGAATACATAACTTATCTGATGTCAATTTTCACTCATTCCTCAACTAATGGGACAGAGGATATTCCTGAGTACAGCTGAGCCAAAGGCTGCTGCTCTTCTCCTCAAGACTAGATCTACTTTGCAATAAGTGATAAAAGTATGAGGATTTGACCAAGTTGCAGCCACATATATATCGTCCGTGGAAGCTCTAGACTGGAACACTGAAGAAATTGCCATAGATCTGCTTGAATGAGCTTCTACAGGTTTTGGTAAGGAGATATTCAACTTGTTATAGACAACTGAAATGCAATCCATCAGCCATCTGGCTAGAATTACTTTTGTAACTCATTCGGCCAATTTAGTATGTGCAAAGGAGATAAACAGCAGATCTGTCTTTCCAATTTCTTTTGTTCTGTGTTAAGTAAAAACACTGTCTATGGACATCCAATAAGTGCAGCATATATTCCCCTTTATTTCCAAATTTAGAAAAAAATACTGACAAGTTAATGGATTGGTTGATGTTGGATTCTGACACCATCTTAGGAAGGAAGAAACACTGTTATGTAATGTGACCCTATCCTTATGAAAAAATCAAGTATGGAGGCTTAGAAGATGATGCCTGAAGTTCTGAAATCCTTCTAGCAGATCTAATTGCAAGTAGAAGGATAGTTACCTAGGTCAGGAATTTAAAATCACATTTAGCTACTGGTTCAGAGAATGAATTAAGGCTTGCAGTACCAAATTTAAATCCCATGGTTGAGTGGGGTCTTTATAAGGGGGGGTCTTAACAGGAAAGTGCCTCTCAAGACGGCTTTTCACAGCACAGAGAAAGCCAGAGAAGAATTCTGAAATCCAACATGAAAATTAGAAATTGCTTGTAGCTGGACTTTTATACTTGATGAGCTAGCACCTTTATTAAATAGACTTTCCAGAAATTTCAGAACAGATTGAACTGGAGCTCAGAAGGGGGTCAATCTGATTTTGCTCTGCCCACCAAACAAACTTTTTCCATTTACTCCTGTAGAGTTTCCTAGTAGAAGGTTTATGGGAAGATAAAAGTATAGAACAAAGAGGGGAAGAGAGCATTGGTTTTCTGGCTATTAAAGGAACTGGAGAAACCACACTGATAGTTTGAGGCTTGAGATATTCGGGTGAACCATGCCTGTTGGGTGAGATAGAAGGTCTGGTGCTGAATCCAGAATCCAAGGTGGATATTGTAGTTGAGGCCAAAGGAAGGGAAAACAAAACTGCTGAGGCCAGTAAGGCACAATGAGGATGACTTTGCTCTTCAACTGGGCTGCTTTCTGAAGGAATTTGGGAATTACAGGGGTTGGACGGTATGCATTCAAAAAATTGGGGAGGGGGAACATGGAGTAGAGCATCCTTCGATGATTCCCAGTGGAGGGATTTGGGCAAAAAAGCTGCTGCACTTGTTGTTTACTGGAGAGGCAAAAAGATGGCAGCAAGGCTGGCCCCTCTGACTGAAAATCATATCAGTCACTTTGTTGTTGACAGACCACTCGTGCGGTAGTAAGATGGACCTGCTCAGTTTTTCTGCTATCATGTTGAACTTTTTCAGAATATGCACTGCTATAAGAAGGCAGATGAAAGATGTTGCCCACTGCCACACTCTGAGGGCTTCTTAACATCGAGGATAAGATCTGGTACATAAACTAACAAGAGGGAACCAAAATTACTGACATGTCTGTGTGGATTGCAATTGTTTGAAGAGGAAAGAGTCCTGGAATGCCTGCAACACCAGAGGTATACTGCTCTCATCTCCAGAACATTGATATGTGAGTTGGCCTCTTCGTGGGACCAAGTGCCTTGGACTGTTTTTCCCAGGAAATGTCCCCCTACCCCACCCAATCTGGGAAGTGTCTGTGGTCACTATAGCCTTGGGATGAGGAAGGATGAAAAGACAACCTTGTAATACCTGTTGTGACTGTATCTGCCAGCAAAGATATCTTTTGTATACCCACGTTATTCTTTTCTTTGCTGACATGGGTTGAGAAAGCATTGATCGTTGTATTGCTAGCATCCATTGTAGAATTCTCACGTGGAAGTTTGCTAAAGGAACTAATATTACTGTCGCTGACACTGATCCCTGGGCTTGAAGTATCAATCGAGCTGAAATTCTGGTACTGCAAATTACTTTCCTGACCTGCATCATTATCGTTGTACTCTTAACAGAGGAAGAGAAGCTACCATAGATACAGTGTTGAACACTGCCCTTATGAATTCTAATGTCTGGGTCAGTTCTAAATGAGACTTGTCATAATTTATGGTTATTGCGAGGTGTAAACAAATCTCTAAAACCTGATCACGTGCTTCTATCAGTCAATGCCTGTTTGCAGCAGTAATGAGCCAGTCGTCTAAACATGGAAACACTCAGAATCCTTGACAGTCTCAACTGAGCTGCTACTACTGCCATGAATTTGGTAAACACCCTGGGGGCTGCGGAGAGGCCAAAGGGCAGTGCTCTGAACTGATAGTGATTGGTTCCCAGCTGGAAGCATAAGTACCCTTCAGGACTCTCTGTTCATTTTTATGTGGCAGTAGGCATCCTGAAGGTCTATCAAGAATATCCAGTCATCCTTGCCCAGAAAGGGCAGAATGGACTGAACCGTGACCATCCAGAACTTTGTGTGTTGAACTGACTAGTTTAGTAAACTCAGATACAAAACTGGTCTCCAGTCCCCTGTTTTCTTTGGCACTAAAAAGAATCTCAAGTAAGTTACGAATTCTACTTGGTCTGGTGGGAACTCTTGGATGACTCTTTTTCTTAGCAGCTTTTGAATTTCTAGTGCTGCTACTTTCCTCTGATTGGATGGAACCTCATGAAATTTTTTTTGCAACAGGAGGAGGTAGGGAAGAAATAATTATATAACCTCTGGAAATAATCCTCTGCACCTAAATGTCTTTTGTTATATCTAGCCAGGCTCTCTAGTGCAGTGATAATCAACCCTCCGACTGCCTCCAGAGGTGGGCAATCGGGCATCTCTTCAGAAGTGCCAAAAGGGTCTCTTGGAAAAATTATCCCTAGACTCCTGGTTTTGTGGGCCTCCTCTGCCACATGGGTGTCACCATCCACTGTAGCTCCCCCCCCCCTCTGCCTCTGAGGGAACTATCTCCACGTGTCCTAGAAAAGACCCTGGGACTATTTGAACCACATTTTTTGACCTCCCCGTTGATTCCTGGAGAAGGTCCATTAAGGGGTCGAAAAATACACATCCACTGTAGACAGGGTCTTTCCATCTTTCTCACACTAGGTGAGTGTGTCCTTCACTTTGGGGCCAATCAAAGAAGTGCGGTCCAAAGGAACATTGACAAACGAAGACTTGAAGGCTCCACAAAATCACACAGACACATCCAGGCATGTCTCCTGATGGAATTACCTGAACCCATGGCCCCTGAGGTGCATTCTTCGGCTTGCGAGATAAGCGGCGTGCACAAATTAGATATAGCTTGTAGGGTAGCCAACTGAAAGGTTATTGAAGACTGAACCTTAGCAGTGTCGGTTCCAGAAAGAGATTTCAATACCTCTTTAATCAAACCTCTCTGAAGTATCATAAAATGTGCCAGATAGTTAATCGATCTGACTGCAAAATTCACTGAAGCATAAACATGCTTCCCAAACCTGTCAGCTAGGAGGCTGGACAGTGGAACTTTGTTCAGCTAGTTCCTTTTTTGTAGCTGCTGCCATGACCATGGCATCTACTGGCAACCCTTACCCTAAAATTTCCTTCCTACTGGTGGACCCAAACTCTGGTCTGGTCTTTTGGGGATTGGCTCAACCGAATCAGGTTCCTTCCATGCCCACCTACAGAACACATCAATGAGTTCATCGGTGGGCGGAGTAATCCAAGAGTTAGATGGGCCAGGTCCAAAGGCCTCCAGAAATGCTGATTCCTCTGCAGAAGAGTCATGGGAACAACAGCCACCCTTCTGCTTAAGGATCTCAAAAATATCTCCAAATGAGATGTCACAGGGTGGTGATTTTGGGAAACCCCTCTCCATCATCAAAATCAGTATCCTCAGTGACTGACTCTTGAGGAGAGTCCATATGCCTCCTTTTGCACTTTCTCTTCCTGGGGACTTCCTCGGTGGGATGGCCTGGTGAAATATCAGAAGAGATTAAAATACTCTGCTAGGTAGTCTGGAAGCTTTGAGCTGGCTGTTCCTGTGGGGTAGAATGTTGAGGCTCAACACGCAAAGACATCTGAGAAGTAGAGGGTTCATTCAAGGAGGCAGGATCCATCTGTCCTGCTGGAGAAGAACACTTTCTTCACAACTTCAAAAGCAGATCGCTCCTGAGAGAAGGAAGACAACAGAGCTGAGAAAGCAAGTTTCTGGCCAATCACCTGCCTCCACTCTGAAAACAACCCACCTGAGGTGGAAAATAGGGCTGGGCTGTCCAGTGCCGAGGTTCCGAGAGGAGAAACCTCGGAGTTGACCCCAACCTCCCAGACCTGACAGGGATGCTAAGGTTCCAAGAGTGATCTGGCTCTGAGAATGTTGGAGCTGGTGCACTCAGAGCAACATTTGGATCCAAAGAAAGTGCTTTCTTCAGATCCAAACCAGACGGACCCAGAAGGCTCGGATCCAAGGATTCTAAAGCAACACGCTGGATTAAAGAAGGAGCTGTAATGGGTGCAGTAGTAGATGATTAGGCTTTCTGACCCAAAGGGCTAGGAACTGTAAGAGCTCCCATCTGAATTTGCGCCATGAGGAATTTCCTCATCATTCTTTCACATCAGCTTCAGTGAGCTCCTGGAGGAATGAGAAGAAGCGAGGGATGGAGAGTTTGGAGTGCCCTTCTAGAATGGGAGAAGGCACTCTGAACGGGACTGGATCCAGATGTGGAAAATAAGCTGTACTCGGTAAAGGCTGCAGATCCAAGGATGCAGGATCCAATACAGATCTGACCAAATTTTTAGATTCTGAGCAGGAAGAGTATGAAGATTCAGAAGGTTTAGATCTTTTGTAGGATCTCTAGTCTTGTTTTTGGGGGACTGAGCCCCAGTAATGGCCTCGAAGAAAGAAGATGGCAGAAAGCCTTTCAAAATGATATTTTTTCTGTCATCCAGGGCTTGGGGATTAAACCCGTGACAGATGCTACATTCTTGTTGTGTGTGTTCCGGGCCCAAGCAGCACACACATAAAGCTTAAGGGCATCAGAAAAAGGTAATTTCTGCCCACACTTTTCACACTTTTTGAATCCCGCTAATCCTTTTTCAGACATCCTGGGAAAGAGGCGAGAATACCATAACAACAACAAAAATAACTTTTTTGTTTGTTTACACTAGAAAGTGTAAAAAGGCTAAATACCAGCGAGGATAAGTTGAAGGAATACAAATATTTGTACAAAGAATAAGACATGTATCAACTATGGTATTAAAGAAATACACAATGTATAAAGAGATAGGGAAGGATAGGCTAGGCCTACCAACAATGGCAGGAAAAATACACTCTAAGGTGTATGGAAAGTAAAGGTTAACAGTAACAGCAAAATAAATTTAAATCTAAAGATCAATTAGACCGTTTTTAGGAACTGATATGTAAAATAGACTTATTTCCCACTCAACGACTCGACAGCGGAAGGTGACCACATCTAGACACAAAAGCGGTAAACAAGATCTGAGAGATGTTAGGGGTTGGTGCATTATGGCTAGGGAAGGGGTTTGAGAGTTTTTGGTGGCCATGGCAGAGTCGAATCTAAGGATTGGATCCAAACCCATTAGTTGAGGAATGAAAATTGACATCATCAGATCTTATTTTTCTGGCAGCACCCAAACAGTAGGCACATTCCTTGTTGGCATCAGAACTGGAGATCTTATACCCAAAAGAGTGTATTTTTTAAAACTGGTAAGTTTATCAGCCAGGGTAAACAAATAAAGAAGAGGATTAAGCTACAGCAACATATTTTTTTGTTTGTTTTACTAGAGAACAGAAAATGTACCAAAAGTGGTACCTAGAAATATCCTCTAAATGGTAGGAAAGAAAGGATTACAGTGAAAAAAGGAAAAGTACCAAAAATGGTACTTCGATGAGTTCCTAACCATAAAATGTTAGGAAAAGAACAGCTTGATGGGCACAACTCAAAATTAATGGAAGTAAGGGAGAGAGTAAAAGAAAAAAACTATTTTATAAATGTGTATATATATATATATATATGTATATATATATATATATATATATATATATATATATATATAAATAAAATTTAACAGGAGCAAACGCACAACTATAAGATACTGAAAATTAACCAAAAGGCTCACGAGTAGCAGATCAGCATCTGAATGATATGGCAACAAACGAGATCTGAAGTATGTTAGTTTGGTGGGGAATTAAGGGTAAGGGAGGATCTCAAAAGTTGGATTCCTGAATCAACTGAAGGTGCTGAGCAAGATTCAAGACCCATCAGCTCAACAAATGAAAATGACATCAGATCTTTTAGTTCTGTTAATACACACCATCAAATGTCTCCTTGTACCTATGTGGTGTAACAGCTGCCTCCCACATTTCATAGCCAAGCATAAATTGAAAGCAACCTTATGTTTTTGATTCAAGACAACTTTCAACAAATCCTTAAGCAAAAGATGAGATGGTTACACAAAGCTATTCTATACAACTATAAAAGATTTCATAAGAAGAATATGTAAGAACCTACAGTCCAAGACCCTACTATATAAACAGCTGCCAGAAGAAACAGTCCTCTACAACAAGCTCTTCACAGCAGCTGACCAAATTACTATATCAACACTTCACTGAAGGATACTTAGTCGAGTGGCATTTTTGTCAAGGTCTCTAGATTATGATTTGTTTAACCACTATTAACTGGCTTATGAAAGTGAAAGGTACAATTTTAGTGGGTCTTTTCCACTTTTTCCTATTGTTTGCAACTGTGGAGTAGGTATATATAACTGGGGGAATGAGGAGCATAGTGCCCATAATGGGATAGAGGAAGGCTTTTCCCCTTAAAAAAAATTATGTTTGTGTTTCTCAGTCTTGGAAAACAGATAAACTATAACTTATACCTGGGAGTGTTGGCTAAGTATAACAAAACTGACCAAATTATTTGAAAGGGAGGCTTTAGTAATCACTGTAGGAAAATATATGACATTCCAGTCTCCAGTATGTGACAACCTCCCTCTTATGAGGGATAAGATGCAACACTCCCTTCAGGAAGAAAGTGCAGTTGTATAAGATCTTATTGTAACAGTAGATGTCCTACTTCTCACTGTTGCAGTATTCTTTACTCTTAGGATATCCAGCTGAGGACAGCCTAACATCCGGCCGGCATACTAAGGACTTTATACCTTCCAGGCATTGTAAATCATACATATGTCCTAAATACAAGGTGTAAGATACATATATGATGTACAGACACCTAATCTTCAGAAATGAAGTGGCTCAGAAGAAAAAGAAAAATCCCAGAGAAAGAAATAACATGTATATCTAAAAAGGGAAGGAGGAGAAAAGGATGGAAGAAAAGACCTAATTGGCCAGGAGGAGGACAACAGGAATTAACAGGACACAGGAGAAAGGGACATAAACTGTTATAGTAAGATCTTACACAGCTTCACTATATCATTCCTTATCACTGTTGCAGTATTGTTTTACTCTTGAGAGAGCACAAAAGCTTCTGGAAAGTAAGTGAAAGGAAAGACAGAAAGGAGCCCTCCAGAAATCTATGAAGGATGGCTCTGGCAAAATCCAACAAAGCCCAGGAAATGATATCCAACTTGTAATGTTTGGTAAAAGTATGAACAGAAAACTCAGTAGCAGCTTCCACAATGAATCTACTATCCAAATCCTTAAAAAAGCATCAGAAGAGGCCACTGTCCAGATAGAATGAGCAAGAACAGTAGAAGAAAGCTGCCATGAAAAGAACAAAAATAAATGGCCTTAGAAATCCAGGAGGAGAAGGTTTGGTTAGACACCACCAAACACAATTTCCTGGCATGAAAGGAAATAAAAAGTTGCTCAGATTTCCAAGTATGTTTTGCCTTATCCAAGTAATATCTGAGCTGTCTGTTTAATTCCAGGGTGTGAAGAACCCTTTCACTAGCAGACTGTACAGAAGGGAAAAAAGGAAGATGTATGAACTGATTCAAGGATAAACCAATAACTACCTTCAGTATGAAAGAACTGGTATAAAAACATCCTGTCCTTGTGAAAAACTAAACCAGGAGGAAATACTATGAGTGCTTAAAATTCACAGACCCACTTAGCTGAAGTAACAGCCACCAATAATACAGTCTTCCAAGTACAATGTTGTGGGGAAGAAAAAGCAGGTTCAAAAGGGGACTGAATCAATTTTTCAAGAACAAAATTAAGGTCACAAGGAGGAGGAATGGGCTTTCTTAGAGGCCTGATATCATGGACAATGATAGAAGAATTTTTAGATTTGGGATGCATGGCTAGGCTTAAAACGTCCTAGTGGTCATTAGCCTAGTACACATCATCTACGAACCGATGAATGAGAGATCTGCTTTGGAGGTCTCTGTTGCTTAGGCAGATTTTTATTTAGAGCCTCCGAGTATGTTTTTGTGTGTTTATGTGTTTGGTTTGCTGTCGTGGTAGGTCTATGTGAGACTGGATTTGTAGTGAGTGTGGTTTCCTTCTCCTTCTGACTGGTTACGCCAGTACTGAGTTGAGAGAGTTTAGCCTCCAGTTTAGCTATATGGTTGCATCTCTCACATGTGTTGGAATTTGTTGGGAGGAGGAGAGGGTTTTCTGTGTACATGAGGCAGTTGTAACATTGCCTCAAGATTCCCAGATTCACCAGCTGGACCGGAGAGGAGATTGACAACTGACCTTTGGACATGCTAGAATAGTATTGGGAATTCCTTTATAATTGAAAAAAGGGCCAATGGGGAACAAGGTACTCAAGGGGAGTTTGTGAGGGTGTAGTGCTTTTAATTTTTTAGTGCTGACTTATATAATTGCTTTAGTGAGCAAGTGCCAGGCTTTAGAGTAGGAATAGGGTGTTTATTATGAGAACTAGATCAGTTCTAAGGGAAGTGAAGAGCAGACTTTGTGGAGCCGAGAATGGTTTAAACCCAATTAAGCGGTGTTGCCCGATGCTGCGCTATACGCAAAGCCGCGCTAAAGCGGGTTTTATACAGGGGGGACTTGAAAGAGCTAGAAATTGGCCCAAAACGGCCAACAGACTACCAGATTCTTGTGCTGGGAAAACTCCTCCAGGGATAGATAAGCTGCTCTAAGCTCCCCACTGCCACTGGTGAACAAAGAAGCCTCCCTTTATCCAAGAAAGGAAATGGGCAACACAGGAACTTTCCAAAAGTCCAGAATACAGCAAAGCCTGTATTTGGACTACTCTAGGTCAGGAAAGACAGGAAACATGGATAATTTTTTTTTTCTTTTTTGCAACAAACAGCAGGAAAATGCAATAAATATGTAACACAGGCTAGCGCACTTGAGTGTGTAGCCTCAACAGGTAAATGCAACAAACAGGACAAACTTTAAATTTCAAGTGCAAAAGAGCGCTAAAGCTGGCTTTAAAGCAAGGGGTTAGAAAGAGATAGGAAATGGCCCAAAATGGCCAATAAGCTACAGGTCACTGGGCTGGAACCACTCCTCAAGGGACAGATAGGCTGCTCAGAGCTCCCCACTCTCACTGGTGAACAAAGAAGCTTCCTCCTATCCAAATAAGGATATGGGCAACACAGGAACTATGACACAGCCCAGAGATCAGCAATACCTAAGACTGGACTATTCTAGTTCAGTAAAGGCGGGAAACAAGGATTTTTTTTTTTTTTAACAGAGTAGCAGAAATTAGGTACAGAAACACAGTAAATGCTTTAATTCGGCTAGCACACTTGCGTGTGTAGCCTACCAGTTAAACTAAGCAAAAACAAACTTTAAAAGTGCAAAAAAACTCAGCAATACAGGCAGGAATGCAATAAAACAAATTTGTAGAGCTTATTTAGTTAAAGAAACAGAGAAGTCTATATATACAGAAAAGCAGCTAAAACACACAAACACTTCAGATGCAGTGCAACCTAGGGCACTTGAGTTGTAGCAATATTAAGGCAATTACAGTTATAATAAATGCTCTGAAATATACTCTATATATATATTTTTTTCTTTTTTCCCTTTTTTTTGAAAGGGAAAAAGGAGAAACAGAAGGCCTTATATCAAATGTTCTCTCTGTATTAGGTAGAATGAGCTAATGACACTAGACTGGGAGGAGTGTCACAGATCAGATTTACAGTAGGGGCGGGCAACTGCAAAGCCACCAAGTATAAGAGCAAGACACCAACTGGGAGGGGACAGACAGTAAGCACTACAGAAAACAAATGAAAGTTTTTAAACAGATAAAGATTTGTAAAGATACAGAATGCTTTTAACTGCAGACAAATCAGTTACTTGTGCAGATTTGTTAATAGCTATAAAATACACTCGAAGACTAAAAAGCAGACAATAAAAGTGCTATATATTAATTGCTAGAAACAATAATCTGTATAAATAATAGAAAAAAAAGCAGGATACTTATATATCTCAGCTAACTGTTGCGGTCAACAACTCTCATCCACTCTGCTCAGTGTGTATAGACAGAAATCCTATCAAAGTTAGGGCTTAAATACCAGAAGAACAACTTTTTTTTTTTTACAAGAACACAAAAGAACCAGCCCCACTCAGCAGACAATTAACACAATCTAGCCAAGTTAAAGAAAGGCTTAACCTAAAAACAATAGCCTACAGACAGTAAGCACTACAGAAAACAAATGAAAGTTTTTAAACAGATAATTTGTAAAGATACAGAATGCTTTTTACTGCAGACAAATCAGTTACTTGTGCAGATTTGTTAATAGCAATAAAATACACTTGAAGACTAAAAAGCAGACAATAAAAGTGCTATATATTAATTGTTAGAAACAATAATCTGTATAAATAATAAAAAAAGCAGGATACTTGTATATCTCAGCTAACTGTTGCGGTCAACAACTCTCATCCACTCTACTCAGTGTGTATAGAGCCCCCAAGCCTTTCTGTGTTGGAGGGAGGCATTCTAGCTTATCAGTGGGAGTGGTAATCACTAGGTAGCCTATCTACCAACAAGATCCAGGTACACATTCTTAGTTTTAGCACTTAAATTTGCTTATCTGTGCTTAGCACTTGTTCAGAACTTGTTGTAAGCACTAAATAAGTTACAAATTACTACAGCACTCACCCTTCCTCTTTAACTTGAGGAAAACAGTTTTTGTACTTAATTTCCTCACTTGCTTAGAGAAAAACAGCTCTAATACTCACTTTCCTCACTTGTCTAGAGGAAAGTAGTTTTTTATTCAGGCATGTCCAAGGGTCAGTTCCCAGTGTTCTCTCCTGTCTATCTGACGAACCTGGGCATCTTGAGGCAATGTAGCAATTGCCTCATGTACACAGACAACCCTCTCCTCCTACCACCCAACGCCACAACCTGTGACAGATGCACTTATCTAGCCAAACTGAAGGTAAAGCTCTCTCCAACCAAGACTGAACTTGACAGTCAAGAGGAGAAGGTAAACACTTGCACCACATCACACGCATCACATAGTCCCACTAAACCTACACTACCAAAATCCACACATAGAAACACAAAAACATTCACAGAGGCTCTCAATAATAATCTGCTCAAGCAAAAGAGACCTCCAAAGCAGAAACACAAACAAACTCCACCCCCCAACACAACCCAAATGACACATAGTCCACAGACTCAGTGTGCCAATAACTACAGCCCATAAGGTAAACCAGCATAAAGTACAGTTTTGTACCTACCATAAATGTAGATGTTCGAGGATCCACATTGCTGCAGTCCTTACTATTGGGTAGTCCGCTGTCCAGTCGGCCCAATAGAGAGAGTATATGACTGTCGGTCAGGGATTAGATTAGACGGGAGTACATGGTACATGCAATGCGCATGACCGACGCCATCCATATCCCCTTTTCTTTCTTGCCCCAGAGACTAAAAAGACCTAAAAAGACAAATAAAAAAAAAAATACGTAAAAAATATATAGAATATATATAACAATAAAATATCATAATATAAACATATAACAACAACCACAACCAAACACAGAGGGAAGGAGGGATCCTCGAACATCTACATTTATGGTAGGTACAAAACTGTACTATGTTCTTCGCTCTACATTGCTGCAGTCCTTACTATTGTAGAATCCCAAAGCAGAGGTAAGGGAGGCTGGCAAATCATAAAGGCAAAACCAGCCCTAGACTTAGAGTAGAGGAAGGTGATAATGCTTAGAGAAAGTATGCACTGAACTCCATGTAGCTGCCCAAAATATCCTTAGTTGCCACCCCTTAGAAATGTTGCTAAGTGGCAGTAGCCCTAGTGGAATGAGGCCCTCCCAGCTGGAATCTCCCATGATGGGAATAACAAAATGAAATGCAAAACCCAATCCACTTAGAAATAGTTTGCTTAGACACAGGCTTGCCCTGAGAACTCAAAGCAAAAGAAACAAACAACTGCTGAGACTGCCTGAAGTCCTTAGTCCTGCTTAAATAATAAACTGCCTATGTACATCTAAAGTGTGCAAAATCTTCTCCCTTTATTTTGGGGATCTGCATAGAAAGTGGGCAAATGAATAGTTTGGTTTAAAGCCACACTAGAAACCACCTTAGGCATAAAGGAAGGATTAGTACGTAATGATACCCTATCCTTATGGAAAATCAGAAAGGGCTCTACTGCCATAAGGGCCTGCAACTCAGAAACCCTTTTTGCAGAAGTAATAGCCAACAAAAAAGCAGTCTTCCATGACAAATATTTCAAATCAGCAGTACCGCTCAAAAGGTTGTAGAGTAAGTTTTTCCAACACAAAATTGAGATCCCAAGCAGGAGTAGGAGCTCTACGGGGGGTTATATATTCTTTGCCCCTCTGAGAAACTGCTTGAACAAAGGATGCGAAAACAATGGTGGGTCACAATCATAGTGAGCTGAAATTGCTGCAGCATGAATCTTAATGGAAGAGAAGGACAAACCTTTGTCCAACAACTCAGTAAGATATTGAAGAGCCACACTCAAATTAGGCTCAGAAATATCCAAATTCCTTGCTGCACTCCAAAATAAAAATCTCTTCCATTTTTCCTTTCCTTGTACTAGGTCTTCTAGCTTCCATAATCACATTTAAAACTTGTTGAGGAAGTTGAGACCGCTGTCTCAAAACAGAATATGCCATGCTGTTAGATGAAGAGAGCTGCTTGACATTGAGCAGGTGGCCGTCTCTCTGAGACAACAGGTGTGGAATCAAGGGTAAAGGCCATGGAGGCTTCTTTAGGCTCCTCAGTAATGGGTACCAGTGCTGCCGAGGCCAATCTGGAGCTATTAAAATCATCCTTGGCTTGTCTTGTCTGACCTTTAGAAGCACCTTTGGAAGAAGAGGCAGAGGTGGCACATGAAGATTTTTCCAACTGAAAGAAAGAGCATCCACTTTCCAAGCTGTGTGATGTAACCTCTTTGTGCAAAACTTTGGCAGCTGGTGGTTTAGTGGAGAAGAACAGATCTATGTCTGGAGTTCCCCAGGACACTGTCAACCTTTGAAATACATGAAGATCCAGTTTCCACTGTGGGGATCCATGATTTGTCTGCTTAACACATCTGCTAAGGAGTTCTGTGCTCCCGCAGAAACCTTGCCTGAAGAGTTAGTTGCAAGCTGAGCGCAGTCTCCCATAAAATCATTGCTTGCCTGCACAATGGGTAAGAATGTGTTCCCCTTGTTTGTTGATGTACCACATGACAGTTGTGTTGTCTGTTAGAATCAACACCTGCCCTGGAAGAGTAAACCTTGAAAGCCATTAATGCAAACTGGACTGCTAACATCTCCTTCATGTTGATATGTAGATGCTGTAGTCTGGCAGGCCACTTGTCTTGTATCCACTTTCCATTTAGATGAGCTCCCCAGCAATGTCCGAGGCATCTGTCGTTAAAATCTGACTCGCTTCTGGCGGGTCACAGAGAGTCCCTTGTTTAGGTGACATTCCTGAGCCCACCACAAAAATTCTTTTTGAAGGCAAGGTATTATTTGAATGACAGTGTCCAAATCCTGGCAGTGCTGTGTCCATACATTTTGAGATACCATTGTAGCTTCCTCATATGCAGTTTGGCATTGGGAAGCACCAGAATACAAGATGCCATGAACCCTAATGCTTGAAGGACTGTCCTTGCAGTCAGCACGGACTGATGAGATAGTTGATGGAAGTAATGTGATAGACTCTTTTGTTTGTCCGGGGTTAAAAGGCCATCTGGCTGCTGTATACAGGCTCACACCCAGAAAGCACATGTCTTGAGAGGCTACTAGACTGGAGTTTATTTCGTTCACAGAATACCCTAGGCATCTTAGCACTGCTATAACATATTCCAGATGCTGTAGAAGGTCTTCCTTTTCTTGAGCCAGAATCAGGCAGTCGTCCAAGTAAGGATAGATTTGAATTCCTTGTAGCCTGAAGTAAGCTATCACTGGAGCCAGAACCTTTGTGAATACTCTGGGCTTAGTAGATAAGCCAAAGGGCAATGCAGAGAACTGATAATGAGAATTTCCAGCTCGAAACCGCAGATACTTCCTGCAACTTAGCCTTATAGGCACATGAAGATAAGCCTCCTTGAGATCTAAAGTTACCATCCAGTGATCTTTGCCCAGCAGAGGTAAAAGCTGTTGTAACGTCAACATCTTGAACTTTGGAATGTCCAGATAAGTGTTGAGGAGAGATAAATCCAAAATTGGTCTCCACGTGTTCTCTTTGGTACTAGAATAAAATCCTAGGCCCCTTTCTGATACAGGGACTGGCTGAATGGCCCCCATCTGGGGTAACTGAGAAATTTGCTTGTGAGCCTCTTTTCCTTGTGGAGGAGGAACGTCTGGCATGCCTTTGAAAGGGGGCAATGTATGGAAATAAAACCTGTAACCGTGGTGAATGATATCCAACACCCATCTGTCTTGAGTAATTAAATCCCAATTTTCTTTGAAAAGAGACAGTCTTCCTCCCAAAGGAGCTGCCAGACGAGAATCTTCTGGCAGCTGAAAAGGCAGGTCATTGGGTCTGTTTACGAAAGGACTGACCCCTGCCTCACCAGAAGTCTGAGCAGGTGAGCTCCTGTTCTAGGCCTAAAAGAACTTTGAGCTCTGCTAGACCTACCCCTAGACTGGGAGTCATAAGCAGGATATGTCCACCCTTAGCAGGCCAATTTCTACTAAACTTTGGCTGCACCTGCAAAAAATCTTTAACAGTTTGCATAGACTTAGCTTTGTCCTCCATTTTCTTTAAAACTGCTTCCACAGGCGAACCAAACAACACATCAGACTGTAAAGGAGCATCCAAAATCCTTGTCTTAACATGCTCAGCTAAATTCTGATCCCTCAAGGCATGCCTGCAGAACAGAACTAGTAGCAGCCACCCTCAAGCCTGTACAGCATGAAAACCACATTGCAAAGAATGCTTACCTACTTGTTCAGACACATGAACTAAATCCAGCAACTCTTTACACTCAATACCTTCCGCTAAAGCATCCACCTTAGATTTCAATTGTGAAAGGAGATAATTTTGATATTTTAGCATGTGAAACTGACAATTCAACGCCTCATGGCTAGAGTGGAAGAAGTATACACTTTCTTTCCCCACCTATCCAAAGCCCTTGCCTCTTTATCAGTGGGAACAGGATTTTTAACCACAGAGGCCTTAACACCTTTAGGCCCTGAGAAGAAATTTCTGGATCCGCCCTAGGACTCTTAAACAAATACTTATGAGCTTCGGGCACCTATAGTACCTATCAGGTTTAACAGGAGCAGGAGGCAAAGAGTCAGGGTTCAGGGAAGCCTCTGCAAAACATCTTCCACCACATTCAACACAGGAGGTATAGCTAAGGGCCTATGTTGGGTAAAAATAAGAATTCCCTAAGCCTTTCCTGAATCAGAGTAATCTTGGCCTTCCCATTTAAAGTGTTCTCTCATGGAATGCAGAGTCTCTGAGAATGAGAAATCCTCAGGAGGAGAAGCTAGGAGAGGGAATCATCCACATCAGAATCAGAATAAGGTGGAAACTCCTGCAAATCTTCCCAGAAGACTCTGAAGCCTCTGAATACTGTTCCAAACACTCAAACTCAGGTTCCACCCTAGGCCTCTTATCAGGAGGGGCATAGCACCTCTAATCATAGTAATCTAATCCTCTGCCATTTTATGCATATGTTTCTTAGGCACACAGCCTGAAGAGCTAGGAGAAGCCCCACTGAAGCTGAACTTCGCCTACCTCTCAAAGAAGTTTTGGCAACAGAAGGTAGGCTCTAACTATCTTGGGAAGAGAGGGAAGAACAGTTACCTGAGAAGCCCCGTCAGCCTGGGCTACCTCCTGAGAAGGCACATCCTGTAACAGTAAAGTGTCTGCCTGAGACCCCAAAGAAACGCCTGGCAATACCTCTGGCTCCACTGAGTTTTCTAAAGAACCGACGTCCGGGACTGCGGTTCATCAACCCTAGGCTTCGCTGTTTGTCCGGCATTTTATAATTGCAACGCCCCCCAACACTAACCTGGCACAGTCTAACCTCCTCTTAATAGTGCGCTTGTTAAACCTAGCACAAGAGCGGCATCCAACAACGCCGCGCTCAGGCCCCAAACAAGGTATACACAAGGTAGGTAAATCCTCCCGAGGAGTCTGTTTCCATAATAGAAATACAGTTATTCACTTTTTCTGACATCCGTTAAATACTGAGGCAAGAAAACCAAAATGTTCCCAACGGGTACTTAGCCAACTCTGATTCGGTCTGAAACCGCTCGAAATATTTCAGAACGCCAACCTGCACTCGCAAAACTGCTTCTCATCGGACCATGCGCAAAAAGACTGAGGATATGACGCCGGTCATGCGATTAGTAGACCGACGTCAGCCATATACTCTGGTATTCGGGCTGACTGGACAGCGGACTACCCAATAGTAAGGACTGCAGCAATGTGGAACGAAGAACATCCAACACACTAGTCATAGGTGACTCTATAGTCAGGCACACTAATGTCCCACTCACCAGGCTAAACAACAAGAAGGTTACTGTCAGCAGCCTGTCCGGTGCCAGGATCCGCCACATAACCCACGCACTCTGGTCACTCCACAACAAGAGTGGTGCACAGCAATGGTTATTCCGCTCCACAAAGGTGGAGCCACAACAGACCCCAGGAACTATCGCCCTATAAGCCTGACTAGCTTGGTCTGCAAGGCTATGCAGCGCATCATCATGGAACTCATTAACAGAGACATTGGGAACCTCCAAACACTTGGACCCTACCCAGTTCGGTTTTAAGGGCAGGTCAGGCCTCCTAAACCTGGTAGACTTCTTTGAGACAGTTACCAAGGCTATAGATGAGGGAAAGCTGGTACACACAGCCTACCTAGGCCTTCAACACCATTCCCCATTCTGGTATTATAGACAAGCTCACCAGCCTGAACATAAACCCCTACATCACAAGATGGGTTGCCAAATGGCTCACGAACAGAACCTACATGGTGAGAGTTGTGGGAGCTAGGTCCGACGCTAAACCAGTTACAAGTGGCGTTCCCCAGGGCTGAGTCCTAAGACCCCTCCTGTTCGGCATATACTTCTCAGAGGTACAGACAAGCACAGGAGGACTATGGCTAACCAAGTTCACAGACTACTGCAAACTAGGGGCTATAACTGACTCGCCGGCTGACACAGACATCCTCCAAAAGGGTCTCACTGAGACGGATACCTGGTGTCAAAATCATGGCCTCAAGCTAAATGCCAAAAACTGCATAATCATCCCCTTTGGAAAAAACAAAGTATCCACAAACTACCACATAGGTGGTAGTCCCCTAAATACGGAAGACGTAATAAGGGATCTGGGACACAAGTAGATAGTAATCTCACCTTTGATAATCACATTGCCAAAGTGGTTAGAAAATCATTCTATGTGGCCCACCTAATCAAAACAGGGTTCACATCCAGATCAAAAGAGGTCATTGCGCCACTCTACTCATCAGACCCATCATAGAGTACAACGCCCCATTTGGGATGTATTTTACAAAACACCTACAAAAGCTGGAAAGACCACAGAAGTACCTCACCAACAGGATCACTGGCCTCAAACAGATGCCCTATGCAGCTCGACTGAAGAATTTCCAGCTGTACTCGGTTGCATACCGCCTACTCAGAGGTGATCTCTGCCTGACATACAAGGCCATGTTTTGATGGACATGCTCCACCTAAAGAAAACCTTATCCCCTTGAGCCACACGCTCTAGGGATCTAAACCTCACCACAACAATAAATAGGATGTGCTGGAGGGATACATTCCTGTCAAGGAGACGTCCCATGCTTTGGAACAAGATTCCAATCTACATTAGACAGAGCTCCTTGCTAACACTGTTCAAAAGAAACCTTGAGGAGTGGATGGGAAACAAAGTTTACCCTGGGGATCAATTCAATGGCTCTGCTGGACAGAGGCACAGGGAACTAGTCTAAGGGGGCGGTGAAAGCCAACACATTCTGGCTAAGCTTATAAATACCTTCGGGCAGATAGCCTAGTACCTACCTATGAACCTATGAAATATGACTCTGTCATAGGTTGGTAATAGGCTATCGGCCCTAGGGCCTATACAAGCCTAGCCATAACAATTCCCTGGCTATTTCTTCCCACAGTATTTACTTCCCTGGACCCCTGGTCCAGCAGGGTGACTGACGTGATCCCCAGGGTGAATTTCCTATCTCCCATCCAATCATCAAAGTTCCCTTTGAAGAGGGTCAAAGAGGCACTGTGCTTGACATGTATGGGCAGTGTATTCCAGAGTCTGGGGAATCTCTGGGTCAGGAACCTATCCCTCCAACATGTTGTATTCATTGTGATGACAAAATTTAGATCCCTGGAGCATGTGTCTCTGAGGGATTGGGATTTCTTTAAGTGTAGCATGTCCAACAGCTCTGGGTTTGACATGGCCTTGTTGTCATTGTCCATGCTGGCATGAACGACCTGAGACATACCTCCCTGGACTACATGAAAAGAGACATGGAAGAGCTCTCTGATCTTGTAGCCCAGGTAGGTATGACCCTAGCCCTGAGTAGCATCCTGCCATTGCCCAGAATGATACCGCACAGTACAAGGACAAAATGATTGACTTCAACAATTGGCTAAGCTTCTGGTGTCATTCTAAGGGGATCCAGTATCTGTCTGCCTGGGACGACATGGTCGACAGACCACGATGCTTTGCCAGAGATGGCCTGGACCTGTCGCCCCTAGGATTCCGGATACTGGCTAAGGCTCTTGCCGCCCCTATAGTGCCTTTTTTAGGCAAAGTTCAAATGACAAATTCACCACTGTAACAGGAACAGGCAAGCAAAAACTGAGGGTAATGCTACTCCATGCTAGAAATCTAAATCTCAAAATGCACTCACTCGAGGCTCTCCTTAAAATGGAGAACATCGATATCTGTGCAGTGACAGACTTGGCTCAAGACAGCACCCCTACATTACCAGGCTATAACTCATACCATACTTTCTGGCCATCTAACCTGGACCAGAACACCAAAGGCGGAGGTGTGTCCATATTCATTAAGGATATTCACACCTCCAGGTTAGTTGCGCAGCATAATGCATCCGAGGTTATCCAAGTGCATCTAACTCTGGGCAAAACTGCACTCCAAATTGCAGCTTGCTACAGATCCCCCACCATGCCCAGGGATTCCTACTCTTCTTTTCTTGATATACTGGAAAATATTAGTGTTCAACCAAACACCCTAATAATGGGCAATTTCAACTACCCCACCATTAACTGGGAAAACTACTCATATACCAACTCCTTCGCTCAACGCTTTCTGGAATTCATAAATTCCAATGCCCTAGATCAACTTATCCACACCCCCACCAGGGGCAAGAATATCCTAGACACAGTCATTACCAACATGAGTGACCAGTATTCCACAACTGAAATCAACCCCTTGTTGGTCAGATCTGACCATAAGCTAATCACCCTAGATATCCGCATCCCACCCCCACCCACCATTAAGGAAACCACCGTAAAAAAATTCTCCAAAACCAGCTTCATACCTCTTAAGTCAAAAGTGGTGAACTTCATGACACCCATGCAGATGAACAATACAGTTATGACTGCTGAATCCTAGACAAATGCACTCTGTAAGCACTTACACGCGTGCATGGGTCGTGCTATCGCAAACAGAGCCAAGATGCTATCCTCCAAAAAAAGAAAGCCAATCTGGTGGTCCCCTGCCATAAACAAACTCTACAACAGAAGGAAGAAGCTGTTGCAAAAGACAGTAAAATCCCATGAGTGGAGGAGCTGGCTGGTCAGCCTCAGTAAGAAGCTGAGATCTCTTGTAAGATCCTCCAAAGCTAGCTACGAAAACAAAATTGCCACTGATTCTAAGGGCAACCACAAAGCATTCTATAGCTATGTCAAAAATCTTGATGGCAACACCCAGATCTGCTCTGAGTTACAGCACAATGGCACTAAATATACAGAACCAACTGATATTGCCAACATCCTGGCAGATAGGTTCAGTGTTAACTTTACCCCCTCTCACCCCCTAAAGGGCCCATATCTATACAGGAAGAATGCAGAGTTCCTGTAATCACATCTATGCAGGTGAAAGCTGCATTCTCTAAAGCCAAAAACACAGCATCCATGGGACCGGATAACATTCCAGGTTGCATTTTGCATGAACTTTAGAACGAACTGGCTCCCCACCTAAGCACCACGTTCAATCATAGTCTCACATCAGGCTTTGTCCCCACTGAATGGCGCACAGCAACAGTTATCCCACTCCACAAAGGGAGAGCCACAACTGATCCTGGGAAGTATCGCCCTATTAGCCTGACAAGCCTAGTCTGCAAGGCCATGGAACGTATCTTCATGGAACTCAAACAAAAATATTGGTAACCTCCAAACTCTGGACCCCACCCAGTTCGGGTTTGTGAAAAGCAGATCATGCCTTCTGAACCTGATCGACTTCTTCGAGGCAGTCACCAAAGCCGTAGACGAGGGTTAGGTGGTTCACACAGCCTATCTTGACCTCGCCAAGGCTTTTGACACCATCCCCCATTTTGGAATTATAGCTAAACTCACTAAACTAGGTATAAATCCTGACATCACAAGATGGGTTGCCAATTGCTTCACTGACAACACCCACACTGTAAAAGTTGCAGACTCCAAATCTGACTTCAAACCAGTAACAAGTGGAGTAGCACAGGGTTCAGTCCTGGGACCTCTCCTGTTTGGTATCTACATCTCCGAAGTACAGGCTAACACAGAAGGCCTCTGGCTAATGAAGTCTGCAGATGACTGCAAACTAGGAGCCATAGTCGAGTCCTCAAATGATGTGGACATCCTACAGAAGGGCCTCACTTCAGGCAGATGCCTGGTGTCAGAGGCATGGCCTCAAGCTCAATGCCAAAAAGTGCATTGTCATCTCCTTTGGTAAAAACTCTGTACCCATGAACTACCACATAAACGGCAGTCTACTTAACGCCGAATGTGTGATGAGATTTTGGGACCCGGATGGACAGTAGTCTCTCCTTTGATAATCACATCGCCACAGCAGTCAGGAAATCCTTCTATGTGGCACACCTCATCACAAAAGGGTTCTCATCCAAGAAAAAAGGTCATTGTTCCCCTCTACTCATCACTCATTAGACCCATTGTAGAGTACAATGCCCCTTTTGGAATGTACCTCACAAAATATCTGCAGCAGCTGGAAAGGCCACAGAAGTACCTCACAAAGAGGATTACTGGCCTCAAACAGATGCCCTACACTGACTGTCTCAAAAATCTCCAGCTTTACTCTGTAGCATATCTCCTACTCCGAGGAGATCTCTGCCTGACATATAAAGCTATGTTAAACCCAGAGCTGCTGGACATGCTACACCTTAAGAAATCCCTCCCTCCGAGCTACGTGCTCTATGGACCTAAACCTTGTCATCACAATAAACAGGACATGCTGGAGGGATAGATTCCTGTCCCAGAGACTTCCTATACTCTGGAACAAGCTACCCATCTATGTCAAGCAAAGTTCCTCATTAGCACTCTTCAAGAAAAATCTTGATGAGTGGATGGGAAATAGGAAATACAACTTGGGGATCACTTCTGTGGCTCTGCTCGACAAAGGCACAGGAAATTAACTTTCTTGGGTGGCGTTAGCCAGGGAACCTTGTTGGCTAGCCTTACTTAGGCCCTTGGGCCGATAGCCTAGTACCCTACCTATGAACCATATGCGCAAGTGTTTTACAATTTACCTCAATGCCCTCAAGCCTCAAAATTACTTACATTAATTAAGAGGGCATGGGGCTTAATCCCTTGAGTACACAGCAGAATTCTTCACTCTCTCCAGGTGTTGAGGTAAAGCACAAAAATACATTAACCATTCTGATCCAATGAATGAACTTCCTGATTTATGGCTCCTAAAAAAATTCAGGACATTCCTCTTTTATGACCTAGCATTCTGGATCTTCAGAATGCTTACTGATGAGTGATTATGGCAGAACTCATCAGAGCTGCAACTCATCGAAATAAGTTTCAGTGTGGTTCCCTTTACCTTTCCCTAAGCTTCACAACCTGCATTATGTTTATATAATAAAGAAGCTAGGGGGCACAGACTCTTACTATACTCAGAGGCAGAATTCTGAAATACACAAACTCATATAAATTATGACCTGCAGGTGTGATGAATTTAGAATCAGTGTTTTGTTAAAACTCCCTGGACAAAACTGTGGAAGCCTCAGCTCTGAAAACATGCTGCACCTGCTCTCAAAGAGAGAAAAAACATCCCTGGGATTCATTAACACCAACACTAAGTGTACACCGTTCTGAGAAAACAGACAAAAGAAGCATAACTCACTTCTTCTTCCTCCTAATTTTAGTTTGTCTACTGATTTTCTTACAACTTTAAATACTGAGGGGGATTCATAAAGGCTATCACTGAGTGTAGACTGCATGTACACTTAGTATAACCTTTTCAAGTGACTAGAAAGCACAAAAAATGTGGAAGGAATGTTCTTGAATACAGATTGTGTACACAGTGTAGGTGTTATTGAATCTGGCCCCATATTATTTTCCAAATCCAAAACAGCACTATGCAATGACTTCTTGCCTGAAGTTCACATTTCTCATTGATGGTGAACACGAAGGCCAGGAAAGGAATCAGCACTTAAGATTTTCCACCATCCAATAATATGGGGGATACTGCAAGCAGTCATCCAAGTACACACAGATGTGAATCTTAAAGACTGTAGGAGCATCGGCCTGCCCAAACGGGAACCAGAAATGCTGACTCAGGTGAAACATGAGAAACCTCCTATAAGCCCTGAAAACTAGGACAGGCCAGTAAGTATGCTTCAGATCTAGTATTACCATCAAAGTTCTCTGATGCACCAGGGAGAGATGAAAATAACATAACTATCCTGAACTTCCTCACTTTGACAGACCTTTCTTTCTTTGGCATAAGAAAGAACTCCAAATAACCAGTTTTTACAAAGGCAGACAGGACCCCTTCTATGACCTTCTTCAATTCACAACAATGACCTCAGCAAATGCTCTTTCCTGGTTTCCAGGGACTTGAACACTTGTGGAATATGTCAGCAACCTAATATGAACACAAACTCTATTCTGCAACTCAAAATCAACACAGCTTAGATCTACAAATCCACAAAAATCATCTTATAGTTGTTTTGTCACTTTGACAATCTATGCCCTACAATCTTATTCATCATCGGCAGCATAACATGAGGCATAGTAGAAAAGGGGGGGTGCGGAAACAGCTTCCTCCCCATTTTAGATGAATAAGATGCTATAATGAGTTACTTAATATAAGATTCCTAGTCTGTCAGAAGGATTCAACACCTGAGACCTGAACTCTACCCTCTGCTACCTGTTGACACCCTTCCTCTTCCAAAAGGCTTACCTTTTTTTTTTTTGAAGAAATACTTCTACCCAAAGCCTCATCTAATGGAAAATTCACTCTCATGACCCTCCCCCTTCCCACGAGCTACAGATTTAGGAGGGACACAGGGGAGGTGCAAAAAAGAATGCTTGGTACTTTTTTTTTTTTTCAAATCATAAACATCAGTAATAATTGATTTAACAAATGATTAAGGGCTGGTTGCTGATCCTTGAAATGTGTAATTTATTTAACAAATGTTAAATAAATAAATAAAACACAGTCTCCCATGTACCTTTAGTCCTACCCCATCTTCCAGACACCAAATAATATTTAGCATATTTGAAGCTGTAATAAGCAGCTTGATAAGCAAAGTTACAGTTATGAACATATTCAAAGCTGCATTCAACAATTCAATGTCGGAAAGTACCTCCTTCTATCATGGAAGATATCTGAAGGGCCACATCAGTTTTACATAATGTCATACATACAAACAGGCTCAAAGTAATCAACCCAAAAATGCATCAAAACAATTTTCCTTGGGAGAGTATCAAATACCTGCATATTTTGACCTGGGGAAAGCAGCCCTGAAATAATATCTTCTTACAAGATTTTTCATCAAGGTCACCTGTTCAGAGCAACAGCTGACAGTATTGAGCTAGCCAACAAATCTATCTTACAAAATGAAGTATGTCTGTAGATCAGTCAAATCTTTACAAGTTACGCTGGATTCCTGAAAAACATTCTCTCTCGGTATTTCAAAAAGTACACATAAAAGAAGAAGAAATACAGGCAAAGACTGCCAGCTCATGACAAGCAAGATAACTTTGCAGAAGTGTTCAACCAATACATTCATGAGCAAAGAAAACAATCTTATAGTTCCACAAATACCAGAACCAGGGACATAAATTTTAACCAGCAGATAAATAAAACATGTTGAAAACACAGATTCATCAAGCAGGGCCTCATGAACAGACTCCCCCTGCAGCCTAAGTACTCCGATACACTGTTATCCTTCAAATGATATCTGGATGACTGAATGGGAACCCACACATTTACCTTGTGACTGAATGTCTAGCCTTCCTGGAGAAAGGGGTATGGCCTAGGGTTGGTATTGCTAAGGTGTAGATGGTCACTAGGTTACTAATTTCAGTTACCTAGAAATTCCTATGACTCGTAAGAAAATAAAAAAACAAATTGTGGAAATCTCAACATTGTAAGCCATATCACTCTCAGAGTCATGAGGCAATCTATACATGAGATTTGATGAGGCACATGCTTTTTTCTATTCTGTTGAGTAAATATTAAAATATTTCAACAAAGCAAAATACATCTTTATTTAGTTCAATACTTAATATATCTTTACCAGATAAGTAAACTAGCCCTTGGAATCTTTTCAGACACAACCTAGACCATAAGGCAAAATACAAATATGATCCACATTAGGGTACAATATGACCGCCTTATGATAGTTTTTTCTACAAGCCCTCCTTCTGCACAGCTTCCATGGGACCTGACAGTATCCCAGACTGTATTCTGCAACATCTCCAGCAAGAACTAGCTTCACCACTGAGCACCCTATTCAACCACAGCCTAAGTACAGGCTTCATTCTAGCAGAGTGGAGAACTGCCATTATCATCCCCTTGCACAAAGGTGGTGCCACTACTGACCCTGGAAACTATCGCCCCATTAGTTTGACAAGTCTGATCTGTAAAGCCATGGAGCATATTAATATGGATCTCATAAACAAGGACATAGGCAATCTCCAAGCACTTGACCCCACCCAGTTCGGATTCGTCAAGGGCAGATCTTGCCTGTTGAATCTGGTTGACTTCTTTGAGACTGTCACCAAGGCCCTGGATGAGGGAAAGTCAGTACATACAGCTTACCTTGACTTGGCCAAGGCCTTTGACACAATCCCCCACTTGGGCATCATCGAAAAGCGAACACAACTTGGCGTAAATCCCTATCTCATCAGGTGGGTGGCCAACTGGCTCACCGATAGGACCCACAAGGTCAAAATAGGTGCCTCCACCTTCGATAGCAGACCTGCCACTAGTGGAGTTCTCCAGGGATCTGTCCTGGGACCCCTACTGTTTGGCATCTACTTCTCAGAAGTCCAGGCAAAGACAAAAGGCCTGTGGCTGACCAGGTTTGCAGATGACTAAGTCGGATGCTGTCATTAACTCCCCAAATGATGTTAGCATACTGCAAGAGGGTCTCACAGCAACTAATGACTGGTGCCAAAGTCATGGCCTCAAGTTAAATGCAAAAAAATGTATCAGCATTTCATCCAGCAAAAACATGTCCCCTACTGATTACCACATTAACGGCAACCCCCTAAGTTCATAACCTGTGGTGAGAGACCTTGGTATTCAGGTTGACAACAATCTCGCATTCGACCATCATGTAGCGGCAGTGGTCAGAAAAGCCTTTTACTTGGTTCATCTCATAAGTAAAGGGATTGCATCCAGAAAAAAGGAGGTTATTACCTCTCTATACTCCTCCCTCATTAGACCAATAATTGAGTATAATGCCCCATTTGGTATGTACCTCTTCAAACATCTGCACCAACTGGAATGGCTACAGAAATACCTCACAAAGATAATCCATGGCATCCAACACCTGCCTTATGCAGGCACGCTTAAATCACTATCACTCTACTCAGTATCATACAGATTGCTCAGGGGTAATCTGTCTCTCACCTACAAGGCAATCACGGACAATGCCCTGCTACAGATGCTCCATATCCACAAGTCTAACTCCTCACGCATTACCTGCTCAAAAGGCCTGAATCTAATATGTGACATCAACAAAACCTGCTGGACAGAGAGGTTTGTCTCCCAGAGTTTGCCCCGTAACTGGAATAAACTTCCTATACACGTCAAACAGAGTACCTCACTGAATCTCTTCAAGCGCAACCTTGATGACAGGATGGGAAACCACAAATTTGTCCCAGGGGTTCCACCTATGTCTCTCACTGACAAGGGCGACAAGTGCTGACTGAAGTTTCTTTTTTGGGGATAAACTCTTGGCTAGGCTTGTATGGGCCCCAGGGCCATTAGCCTAGTAACCTATGATCCAATGATCCTATGTACAAACCTGATACTCATGTAAGAAACTATAGGCAAACTATGTATTAGAATATTAACATATAACCCATAATTCACAGCTTTGTTTCTGAACGCATCAGCTTTACCATAATCTAGTTCCATGGCTAGAGATTAATAATTTAAATTCTCATTTTCAGTACAGATATTCAAGCATAATGCAGTTTTCTACATCATAAGAAGCAACAGAAGCAGGTTATTACTGACTTTGCCAAGATCATTAAAATAGGATGATTTTGTCTGACATTTTACTTAAAATTCCTTCTGACACATGGAGACTTGCTTTTTGCTACCTTCTTTAAAAAGTTCATTATAGGCTGATCTGAAATGAATACATAGATGCACAATTAACCCAGAAAATGCAAAAGACAGAAAAACAAGTTAAATTTCTCAGCCTACCTTTCCTTCCTCTTAGCATGTTTGGTTTGGTGTTTTTCTTCAACACGTGCAGAGTCACAAAAGAACTTCCGTATTATCACCTGTTTTTACATGACACTTAAAATGCTTATATTCTTCTCAGCAGAAAAGTAAGAAACTTCTACAGTGGAAAGTCTTTCAAAAACATAAATATATGTGAGAATAAAAAGTCATGGTTTTGAGAGCATATCTAACTGTGGTGATACTACAGACTGAATCATGGCAGTATAAGAACCCCCCCCCCATCAGCAGCAGACCCATAAAACAACATTCCATGAGATGTCAATCATTATTCTGGATCTACACTTATTCCAGAGTTCTCCATTACCACCTGGAAAATATGGCCCAAAACTCACTTCTTTGTAAAGATATTCAGTGTATATGAACACCAAGACACACAAATGTTACAAACTCTTT
Organism: Protopterus annectens; assembly: GCF_019279795.1. Lineage (NCBI taxonomy): Eukaryota > Metazoa > Chordata > Ceratodontiformes > Protopteridae > Protopterus > Protopterus annectens. The sequence continues at coordinate 1,262,900,971 of NC_056737.1, forward strand.
CCAAAAGATCTTCACAAAAAATACAGGTGTTATGCAAAAGGAAGCAAAGTATAATCAAACACTCCCACATCAACATATAACCTAAAGTAGTATGACAATTAGCAAAACAAATACTGCACCTGCAAGTTTCACTGAACAGTCCAAGTGATCTTGCAATCTAGTAAGAAAGCTCCCATAACTCTTTTTCCTTCACAAGATCCGAGATGAACATTAAAAAAAAAAAAAAAAAAAAAAAAAAAACAGGCTGCCAGCCAACTTTAAAGGGACTACTTTTTTATTTATGTTGTCGTCTACAACAGCATCCTTTCATAAAAAGCATATCTATAACACATAAAACAATGGTATTTATTAACTGATTAAAATGTATTCTCCAAGAACTGCATCTAGGTTTTCTCTCCTTAGTTTACTGAACTAACAGACGGACCTACATGCAGTCTGAATGAGTAGCAGTTCAGAAATGCTCATGCACCCAAAACAAAAATGCACAGAAGGGACTTCTACTCACTGCCACCTTCACAGCTTTTCCCACAAAGAAGTATGGGAAATACAATGAGTGTTTTGAGTCTTAATGATGGGTTCCACAGTGATCTTTTCTTGGTCCCTTGCTATTCAACATCGTCAAAAATCACCTCTATATGTCCTGTCCACAATCTACCCTTATTCGATACGCAGATGACGCCACAATCCTCATTATCTCTGATACCCTCGCTGACATCCAAATCCATACCCAAAACTCCTTCAACTCAACTGAAAAATTGCTCACTAACAACCAACTAATCCTCAATCCTAAAAAGATTTCTCCCAAAATCACTCACCTCAACCCCCCCCCCCCCAACATCATTAACACCATCATCAATGTCGAAACTCATCCTAGGCTCCCTGGAGCCATCATAGATGATCAACTCAAATTCGACCTACATGCCCACCACGGTTACAGAAACAAACAATTCCTTACAAAGGACTCTCGCATCTCCCTAGCCTATGCCTACCTTTTACCTAGTCTCCTCTATAGCTCACAAATCCTAACAAAGTTGCAGACTAATCTACTAGCTAATCTCAAAGCCACCTACAACAAAGTAGCTAGGACTGCAGCAAACTAAACCTCTCATTCCTATCACTGCAGTTCTCTCAAGGCTTTAAAATGGTTAGCGTTCCCTCACCAACTTCTGTCCTCACAACTACTTATCATTCATAATATCCTTAATAAACCCTCTGCCTGCCCTAGCATCTCTTCACTCATCTCTCTTTACACTCCAGCATTAAACCGCAGGAGCTCTGACCAGCTTCACTTAGACTTACACAAACCCAAAAAATCAATAGGTAAAAACTTGTACAGCTACTCTCCTGTAACAAACTTCCCCTGGCTATCCATAAAATACCTCACACTCAAGAATTCAAGAAAGCACTCAAAGAACACCTTCTTAACACGTGTCTCTAAAAATCCTCCTTGAAATTCCATTCATAAAAAACACTCCATATCACACTTTCTCTGTCCTCTCTAACTGCTACATCTTCACTACTCTTCTTACATCTACCCCCTAACTACTCTACCTCACACTTACTCACCCATGTTCATCTTCTACCTACTGCTCTTCCTCTCCTAGTCCCCCTAACTCCCTCTTACAGAACTTTTTATTTCCTCCTTCTGAACTTTTCTAAACTCCTGGTTCCATATCTCCACCACCTTCTCTTTCCTTGTATATACACTTGTGTACTAAGATATACTGTAAGCAGTTTGTCAGCTTCTCACAATAGCTTTTTTATGTTACTAATTGCCAGCATTAGTTGTATAATTTACTTATTAACCTAGTGTACTTATGTTTTTTTTATGTAATGTTAATCAAAAATTGTTATTTTAGTAAGCTTGTGGAGCTTTTCTCCCCACGACTCCACTGTTCCACTTAAAAATGGCTCTGGTTCAGTCGGACATTCCCGGTCAACAAATGTCAAAATAAATAAATAATGATGGTCTGTGCATAAACACATGCTGCATTCACAATTCTTACCCACATAAAAAATAATTAACTCAAAGCTAGGATAGTACAACAATGTGGAAGAAGTACAAAGCCAGCTGCAGATATTCTGCTATAAAATGGGCATTTAGAGACCGCAGATCTGACCAATAAAATGGTTTTAGCTTCCATTCTCAGTCACCAAATGCCATTCAGTAATGTAATGACTAAGGCATCTGTAAACCAACCAATTTACACAGACATGGTAGTGTGAATCACCAGTCCACCCACCTCCAAAAAAGATAAACACTTGAAACCACTTTCCAATTAGATATAAACACCATCACTGATTAGTTATCATACAAAACTAAAAGTTTAGCATCATAAGATGAAAAAGAACAGATCTGATTATAGATTAACAGTTTTTATTTTACATTGTTTCAGCAACAATTAAAAGTTAACAAATTATCCATCACTCTTGGTAAATAAACATGGCCTAGAATGCAAATTTACTTATTTATTTATTGACATTTGTTAACCGGGTTGGTCCAACTGGGCCAGGAGCCCATTTTCAGTGGAGACCTGAGGAGAAAAGCTCCAATTACATACAGATAAAGTATACATAATAGTTTAATATGCAAAAAGTACAGTGAACAATTTCAAAACAATCCATTCAATTGGAAAAACATTATAAGTTCACTTAAATTAAGACATTTCAAAAGAAAAAAAATATATATATATTATGCTGCAGTGTGTACTGCAGAGTATAATGGGGTTAGGTAGGGTCATGGCAAGTACAACTTTTTGTTCTCATAAAGTGAAAAACATGTTCTTCAAAGCATGGAAAACTGAACTTGGTCCTCTTTGATGTTGTATAAAACAAAGCATAAGTATTAAAAACATGCAAAGAAAGTAAAAATGTTAAAGAATTTGTCAAAAAGTGAGAGATACTCAACTGGTTAACACAAGAACCCTTTGCAGTGACTTTAATAAATTGGACATGTAGCTTTTGTGCCTTCTTGTCCTATTCTTCTAAAAAAAGGCATTCAATTTTAGAGGAAAAAAACAAGGATGTAGAATTCTAAGTTTGTGTTTTACTCACAAAATGATGGAAAAGTAAAGTGACAGTTGGTGGGACTAATGACGTGCTGCAAAGTCTCCAATTAAGTAATTATGGTAATTATGGTACAATTAATTTCAAAAAGCCCCTCTACAGTGAGTTTAATATTTCAGCAGAACCCCAAAAAGTACTTCAAAACTGCTAAATAAGTGGCGGAGCCTAAAAGGCAAAGGTATGGATTTAGGGGAAAATGCATTAAAAAACTACCCTCTCAAAGTAGAGTTTGCTCCTAGATTGAAAGTCCAGACAACTGTCCTTGGTAAAAGTAAACGTGGGAGAAAAAAAAAGACAAGTTGCAAATAATGTTCACATTGGGAACATTCCTGAAACAAGAACTAGAAGAGGGCATCCCCATAGAAGAGTACCCCATGACTGCCATGTACAAAAAAATGGTTGTCCTTTTGTGGGACAAAGACAATGCACTGCATGCTCTTTTTGAAAGCCATGTATTTTATAATAAGTGAACCTTTTGCCAAAACAAAGAGATGAACAGCTGTTTCATCTAACAAAGCTAATGTTCACAATAGAAGAAAGACTGCCCATTCACAATGGCACCCATAGTGTGAACAAAGAAAGAATGAAGTTACCAAACTGATGCTCTACTGAGCACTGTTACAGTATTCCTTACAACAGGGATATCCTACCAAAGGCAGTCATACATCCACCAGTGCCCTTCCATGCATCAGATTTCTGACATAGGGAAACAAAAAGAATAGTAATAGGGGTAACCATAATCACATGCACATGCCTATTAACAAAAGGGAAAAAAAAAGAAAAGATAAGGATGCCCCTCGGCCAGAACACAAAAAGAGGAAAGGAGGAAGGGAGGAATAGAATACCACAACAGTAATAAATAGGACATCTGCTAGGCGGCCACGGTGGTGCAGTGGTTAGGGTTGCTGCCTCACAGCAAGAGGTTCTTTGGTTTGGTCCTCGGCTGGGGTGCCTTCTGTGCGGAGTCTGCATGTCCCCCCTGTGGTCTCGTGGGTTTCCTCCGGGTGCTCCGTTTTCCTCCTACATCCCAGAGACATGCTGTAAGTTAATTGGCACTCTAAATTGGCCTTAGGCATGAGTGTATGCATGTGTGTGCCTTCTGTGGAAGGATGGGTGCCAGGCTGGCAACTCAACACCGTAAAACTCCACTGCCAATCATGAGTGGACAGGTGATCCTCTGTGGCGACCCCTACCAAGGAAAAGCCAAAAGAAGAAGCTGTTATGGTAAGTTCTTACACAACTGTTGCATGTCCTTGCAAGATCACTGTTGCAGTATTCCTTACAATAGGAAGAGTACTAAACCCTACTTAAAAGATAAAGCAGAGAAAGGAGAACTGAGGAACAATCCAAAATGCCTGGGAGAATGGACTTGATGAAACCTGCTCTGGCCACAGAAAACACATTCAACTTATAATGTTTAGTAAATGTGTGAAAAGATGACCATATAGCTACTTCTAGAATGGACCTGGTATCTAAGCCCTTGAAAAAAAAGCCCCAGACAAGGTCACTGCCCAAGTATAATGAGTTCTAACAGAAGAAGAAAGCTCTTTCCCATGATAAGAACAGAAATAAATGGCTTTAGATATTCAAAAAGAAATAGTTGCTTGGTGACTGGTAAACAAAGATTCTTATTGTGAAAAGAAACAAAACACTGTTCAGATTTTCTAAAGTCCTTAGAATTATCAAGGAAAAATTGAGTTGCCTATGCAAATCCAATGAATGAAGAATTCTTTCACCCCCTATTTTGAGGTGAGAGAAAAAATGAAGGGAGACTGATAAACTGGTTCAAAGACAGGTTATTAACTACTTTTAGCATAAAGGAAGGATTTGTCCTAAGAGAAACCATGTTCTTAGGAAAAGCCAAGCAGGAAGGAAAATGCCATAAATGCATGCTGTTCAGAGACCCTCTTGACAGAATTCAAAGCTATCAACATAACAGTCTTTACAGTACAAAATTTTAAGGAAGAACTGAATGCGAATTCAAAAGATGGCTGATTCAACTTTTCTAGGAGATAATTTAAGTTCCAAGAAGGAGAAATAGGTTTTTGGAGAACTGATGTGAAGGATGCCTTTCAAAAACTGTTTGACCATAAATCCAGAAAAAAAGAGGTGGATCCAAAAGTAGACAAGCACAGATGGTTGACAAACACGCCTTAACAGAAAAGTAAGCCAGATCAGAACTGACCAGCTCACACTGATATGAAGAAAAATGAGGAATACCCACTACAAAGGGGTCCTGGTTCTGTTTCTAGCACCATTGAGAAAATCGTTTCCATTCAGAAACATGAGATTTCCTAGTAGTTGGTTTTCCAGCCTCCTGTAAAACCTGGAGTAAATCCTCAGAAAAATGGTGCCGAAAATGAATTAAAACCCTATCACTCAAAGAGTCGACCACAGGAGTGGGAAGATCAGAGTGAATGAGCGAGTCCCTGTCCTGTGTAAGCAAGTACATTCTGTGAAGTAACTTGTGATGACTGCCCTTGGCCTGGTGAAAAAGAAGGGGAAGTAAAGCCAGTTCTGTCTGGGCTAAAAGGAAGTCACCAGCAAGATTTTGGACGTCCCCAGAAAAATCTTGTGTAGGACTTTGGCAGAAGATGAAAAGGGGGAAATGTATAAAGGAACATCTCCATTCAAGGGAAAGACATCACGTCCATCTTCCATACCAGACAGCTTGGTACCATTGAACAGAATTTGCAGAGTTGTCTGTTCTGGGGGAAGCGAATAGATCTATTTAGGAATACCTCACTGACAAACAATGTCCAGGAAGATCTCTCTGTGAAACATCCATCTGTGAGGATCTGTCCTGGATCTGCTCAATGTGTCTAATGCAATGCTATAGTTGTGGGAATATAGACTGCTAAAGAATCAAATTGCAAGTGATGCCATTTCCCAAACTATTAGGGCAAGTTGGCAAAGACATTAAGATTTTCTCCACCCCTGACTGTTTATGTACCACATGAACATTGTGTTGTCCGTGAACACACTGTGGGGACCTGGATAGCAAAGATAATGCAGGGATTAAAAAGCCACAATCAAGGCCTTCATCCCCTTGATACTGCTATGTTCAGTAACCTCTCGAAGAGACCAAACCCTCTGAACCCTGATATTGTTGGACCAAGGCCCCCAAGCCAGCTCTGAGGCATTTGTTTACAGCTCCTGAGTGGGAAGATCAGATTGAGGGAAGTCTACATGATCTACCACTGAAATTCCTTCCTTTTGCAAGGCAAGAGAGGGATCTGGTAGTCTACTCTATAGCAATGTTTATTTATTTATTGACATCTGATTACCAGGAAAGTCTGACTGAGTAGAAGCCCATTTTTAGTGGAGGCCCAGGATGAAAAGTTCTAAATTATTGCAAAACATTTTAAGAACAATAATTTTACAATCTTTAAAATAAAAAGATCTGCAGTTTAGATAATTTTAACAAATTAGACATAATATAAAAACACTGCTTAAGAATTGATACAAGGTATGTGACAACCATTTAACACTAAGAGAAATTTTATACAGTTTGTAGAGAAATTAAAGGTAAATTAGTCTAACACAAATAGGGATAGTAATATGAAGTGAGGGAAAATAGGCTTACAATATATTTAGAGAGAAAGTCAGGGAAGAGAATTGCATGGTAGTAAGGAAGTGAATAAGGAAGAGTAAGGAGGTATAAGGAATGAAAAGGTACTTCTTCACATTTAGCGATACAGTTTATCCTGGTTTTGAGTAAGAAAAGAGCCACATTTTAGCTAGGAAGTCTTTCAGAGTGGTTTTGAAAGATGGGAGGGAGGGTACAGACCTGATGGATACAGGTAAGGAATCCCAGGCCTTAGCAATCTTGTACAAGTACAGTTGCCCTACAGATTTGCTAGGTTTATAGACAGACAGGAGTTTTGGTCACTGGATCACAGTGACCAACTGGGACCATAGCTGTGTGGAAAGTTTTTTAGTGCTGGACAGGCGGATGGATGCTGGATAATTTTACAGGTAGTAAGAAGTTGTGCATATCTTAGTTGATGTGGAAGTTCTAACCAATTAAGGCTTTTCAGTGCTATACAGTGGTGCGTTCTGAATGGGGTATGTGCTGTAAATTTAGCAACTTTGTTACAGTATTGTTCAACTTTTAATTTTTGTGAAACCTGGAAGTTAGTAAGGATGGGAGCACCATAAAGAAGGAGCTAAGTAGTGGCAAGTGTAGCTTTAGTTGCGTTGATGAGAAAGATTTTGGCTCTGTAAAGCATCCTTAGTTTTTGATGAGTTTTTCTTATGCACTCTTGTATATGCAGGTGGAATGTAAGATTATCGTCCATTATCACACCCCTAACAGTTTGCTATAAGAAGTGACTTCAATGGTGATATTATCAAGAGAAAGGACTTTAAATTTAGTTTTTTCATGAGAGAGGGATTTGGGGGAAAAGTAGTAGTTTGGTCTTTTTGGACGAGCATGAGTTGTTAATTATGAAGCCATGTTTCAGTGGCTGTTAAAGCTTCCTGAGTAACTTTTTGGAGGTGTACCATGTTGTCAGATGTGCAAATGATAGTGGAATCATCTGTGTATTGCATTACAGTGGTCTGCTGTGTGGAAGTATAGAAAGTATTAGTGAAAATGTTAAAAAGGAGGGGACCAAAGATAGAACCGTGTGGTACACCCAGGAGCAGCCCTAGGTCAACTAGTGCCCTAGGCAAAAGGGCTCCATGGCACCCCCCACCACAGTACCCGGTGCTCCCATCCTGGTCTACATACACTAAATAAATACTGGAAAAGTGCCCCTGCTAGACTGGCGCCCTAGGCGGCCGCCTAGTTGGCCTATGCCTAAGGCCGGCTATGGGTACACCAGTGGTGATTGTGAGGTAAGGAGAGGGCGTGGAATGTTATTTTAGTGACTTGTACCTATTGTACAGGTAGCTTTTGAATCAAAGAAGGGTGGGCTGAGCCTGAGAGAAACCTAGAGAGAGCATTTGAAGTGGAGGTTTGCTGTAACAAACTTTGTCAAAGGCTTTAAACAAGTTTAGAAATATGGAAGAGACTAGCTTGCCATTATCTCTATCTTTATTGACAGTATTATAAAGGTTAGAAGGGCAGTGCTAGTACTATGGGAAAGATGTAAGCCATGCTGTGTAGGGGATACCAGTTTTTCATGCAGAGATAGGCTAGCAATTGTTTTTGAATACATTTTTCAAGTATTTAGGTGAGGAGAGATAAGACTACTATAAGTCTAAAATTATTAATGTCTGCTGAATTTCCTCCTTTGTGACTTTTTCCAAAGAGAGAGGGAACATGGGATTCTTGGATTGACATTTATGGATTGAGACAGGATAGGCAATTCTATTGGCTGCCATTTTTAGGTACTTGCTTGGAAGGTCATCAGCTGAAGAAGAGAAAAGTTTAAGCTTGTTTAAGAGTATTTTTATATAGGATGTGGGGACAGGTTTGAAAGTGAAAGTGGATGTGGTGATATGTGGCTGTTAGGCAGGTTTGGGATTAGACGTTGAGGAATCCTTGGTTAGAGATGCCATACTCTCTATAAAATAAGAGATGAACTGTACTGCAGTTTCGAGTGGTGAGTTACTGGGAGAAGTGTTTGGGTTGAATTTTTGGCTGGGATATAAGATTTCTTTAATGGATGTCCAAACATTTTAGGATTGTGTTTAGTATTATTCCGAAAGCTATTACAGTATAGTTTTTGTCTTCATTTATTTGCTTTTTTAGTACGACTGCAAAGCATTCTGACATTTTGGCCATTCTTTCCATGCTTCTTCTCTATCCTGCCTTAGCATTTTACTCTTTTTTGGGTGAGCCGAATTGCATTATTTGTTTTCAGTCTCTTCCTTCTAGGAGGTGCAATGCTATTTAGGATATTTAAAAAAAGTTGTACTGAATTCAGTTAGTGCATCATCTAAAGGGAGGATTTTTAGGAAGTTCCAGTTAATACACGATAGTGTAGTAATGAACATTTCTGGGTTAAACTTGGAAAGGTTACGTATTGTTTTATAAATACATTGTTTAACTGGATGTTTCAGTTGAGAAAGTCTCACATTGTACTTGTGGTGGAATATTTGCTAGGACCTAATAATAGGATCCAGTCTAATAGAGAATTTGATGTCTTGCTATAATGTGTAGGGCTTTTAATTAGTTGTGTGAAACCATATAAGTTCATGCGAGATGTGGGGCAGTTAAGAGTTTATGTTCAACCAATGGATATTCTCATCACCTAGTAATATTTTTTCTTGTGGAAATGTTATGGTTATCCAGTGTAGGATATCTTCCAATACAGCTGTATTGTCGCCAAGAGGGATAAAAAGGACAGTAATATATATTTGTTTATAATTGTTTATTTTGTGGAAAGCAATAAGAAGCAAAAAATATAAATAAATAAAAGAGAAGCTCCTTGGCAAATACCTGCTTGGGAATAACGTAGGAAATATTCAACAGTCACCAAAAATCCCACCAGAAACACAGCACAGGTGAAGAAGTTGTATAAATGTTTTCCTTTCAGTATATCGTAAAATGCCAATAACTGCGGTGGTGGTGCTGTGGTAGCGTTGTCGCCTCACAGTAAGACGTTGTCCTGTTCGATTCTCAGCTAGAGCGTCTTCTGTGTGGATACATGCGTGAATGGGCATACCTTTGTTGAAGGTTGTGTGTCAGGGCCGGCAACTCGGCACGTAAAAATCTACTGCCAATCATTAGCAGACCGGAGTTCCGCTGTAGCGAGCCCTAACCGGGAAAAGTCGAAAGACACAATATATCATAAAATGCCAATAGAAAATGATACCTGAGGCAGAAAAATATTCGGAGCAGTCCAAAGTGTAAATATCACAAAGCAATAATTGAAGAATAAAAGCATAGTTTATTATAAAACAGGTCTAGTGCTTTCGCTGTAAAGCTTTGTCAGACCACAATTACAAACACTGAACTAACATTTAAATACTAACTACCAAGTAACATTGAGCCACTATCAACATATATTGAGAAACAGTCGAGACCTGTTTTAGATCAATATGGGGTATTATTACAGGACAGTAAACATTTTTGCAAGATTTATACAATAATCTTAAAGAAAGTGACAATAGAATACCCACATATATGGTGACATCAGACTTTCAGTCTTTGTTCACTGTGATTCCGAATTTATACAGATAGTGAAGGAGTTTCTACAGGTGAACAGCACTTATTCTGTTGACAAGCTAGAATTTATCTGTTTTTTTTGTTTGAGTTGGTATTAGAACATAATGTTTTGGGGGTATACTACCTATGGGCACTACTTGTGCCAATAGCTATGCCAACATAGTGATGGGCCAATGGGAAAGGATTTATGTCACGGGTGATGGACAGTATAAACAATATACAAGATTGTTTTGTTGTTTTGTGGATGATAACTTATCCTTTGGACAGGAGATCAGGAACAATTAGAGACCTTTTTGAATATTTACAAAACAGTAGTACATGCCTCAAATTTAGCTTAAACTTGTCTAGAGAGAAAACTGAATTTCTGAATATTGAAGTAATTCAAAATTCAGATGGGCAGTTTAATACTAAACTGCACAGGAAGGCATGTTATAGAGTCTCATATTTACATGGTACAAGTATACACACCCCATGTTTTTAAAAATGTACTTAGAGGGCAGGCTATGAGGACATCTAGATTTTATGCCAGGGCTTGAGAATCTGATGCTAAAATACATGAAATGAAAATTGATTTTTTGGGAAAGGGGTACAAGAAGCAAGATGCTGATGAGGCAATAATATTATCCAAAAGTAAAAGAACTACAAATGCAAAGCCTTATTTTTTTATCTCCCCATAGGGAAATCTCAGCCACGAAAGGAAAAATGTTACAGCTCCCTTAGTTTATTAACACGGATGTTAATCAAATAAAATTTTTTTTATGAGAAATTAGGCATATTCTACACACTGAGAGTGATCAGTGTGATGGTGGGGGAATCTCTGAGGTTTTTGCATAAAAATGAAAAAAGCTCTTAAAAGACGACTTTGCTAACCTACGAATAATGATAATATTCATCCTAGATCAAATAAGGGTACTACACGTAAGTGTGGAAGTGTGCTTTTTGTTGCCATATAAATTAATCAGGGATTTTTGCACACCCTGACACAGGTATACATTATACCTTTACAGCTGCAGCTAACTGTGAAACCAAGAACTTGATATAGCTTGTCTACTGCACTTGTAAAAAAATTTATGTTGGCAAAACGAATAGACGACCAAGGGAACGTATAAGGGACCATCTTTATTGTGTAAAGAAAGATCTTAGCTATATTGCTATTGCCAAACATTTGTTGGAACGTGGAGAGTCACACAGCTTTACAGTTTTAATTATTGAGACTATTAAAGATAGTTCCAGAAAAGGGGACAAAGTTAATGATACAGAATTTGTTGATCTGTGATGGTTATTTAAGTTAAGCTCACACTTGGGACAGGGACTTAGTGAATATGTATCTATGAAACCTGTTTTGAAAAGAAGGCTGAAAAGGTGATTAAATGTCTTTTTTTCCTTTTGTTTTGTTTTCATAAGTGTTTTATTGACTTACAACTGAAGTTTCTTGCTATACATGTAGTAGCTTAGCAATTTGGGATATGCCTGAAAAGGAGAAGGCTGGAAAGGTGATTTTAACATTTTTTGTTTGTTTTGTTTTCATAAGGATGCTGATATGCAAAACTGGCCTCGTCTAGAGACCATGTGCCTTGGACAGTCTGTCCCCAGAAATTCCCCCCAACTGGGAGGCATCTGTGGTTACCATGACTGCTAGGAGTGGAAATACAATGTGCCTGACAAACTTCATTAGACTGAAACCACCAAAGCAGGAAATCCCTGCAAACATGATAAAGTTTTATATCATGGTTCAGAAGTTGTTGAAGAACTGGCCAGTGAACTGCTAAAGTCCAGTGAAGGATCTGCATGTGGAAATGAGCGTTTGTTAGCAGGGTAATTGCCATAGCCACTGACCCTAAAGTTTGAAGAACCAACTTTGCTGGGAGAGAAGGGCGTGAAAGAATCCGGCATGCAATTTTAAGGTCTGTACTCTGTTTATTGGAAGAAAGGCTAACTGATTGGTTGTGTCCAGGCAAGCTCCTATAAACACCAAGACTTGAAACAGTTGGAGGTAGAACTTGTAATAATGGACGGTAATTCCTAAAGACTGATATAATTGGAATAAGTAATCCCTTAGCCTTTTTGAGGAGATATCTGACTGAGGTGGGGAGGATCCAACCATTTAAATAAGGAAGCACTCTGAATCAAAACAATCTGAGATGAGCTGCTACTCCTGACATACATTTGCTGAACACCCTGGAGGCTGTGGTGAGCCCAAATGGCAAGGCTCTGAACTGATAATGACTGACCCCAGCCAATAGTACAGATATCTCCAGGAGCGTCTGTTCATTTTGATGTGATAATACGTGTCCTGGAGATTTATGGAGCATATCCAGCTGTCCTTCTGCAGAACAGGCAGAATGGACTAAACCATGATCATCCAGAACTCTTTAACAACTGATTTTGACTGCTGAGATCCAAAATGGCCTTGGATCCCGTTTTCTCTGGCACTTAAAAGAACCTTGAGCAAGTTCAAAATTCTCTCTGGTCTGGTGGAACCTCCTGGATGACTCTTATCTAGCAGTTTTTGAACTTCTAGAGCTGCCAATTCCCACTGATTGGGTGAAACATCAGGGAGATTTTCCCACTTATGTGGATGGAATTGTAAAGAGGGAATGAAAATATCCTCTGGATATAATTCTTTGCACCCATGTGGCTTTTGCGATGGATGTCCAGGCTTCTGGATGTAAGACAACCCCCCCACTGCTGCTCAGGCAACCTTTCAGGAGTGATGAAAGGATCTAACCGAAAAGAAATCTCAAAACCGTTGGTATTGCGGGCCACTTCTGCTGCAAGGGCAGCATCTTCCATTGGAATTTCCCGCTCTGTCTCTGGGGAAAAAAATCCCCTTCTGACTCTTGAAAAGGTCCTTGTGATTTTCGGATCCAAATCATCTTACCACTACATTGATTCCTAGAAAAAGATCTCTGCGGGGTAGAAAACTGGATTCCCACAGCAGACAAGGTCTTTCTGTCTTGCTCAATATGGGAAAGTGTTTCTTTTACCATGGGCCCAAACAAAGAGGATCCATCAAAAGCAGCATTAATGAAAAAACATTTAAAGGGTTCCACAAAGTCACACAAGTGCATCCAAGCATGCCTCCTGATAGCCACCCTTCAATCGATTTCTAATGCATCTACTGTGTGAGAGTTTAACTTCATGGATGCATCAGAAATTGATTGAAGGGTGGGCAGCTGTGAAGAAAACTGTTTTTGTTCCTCTGCAGACATGGGACCTAGGACTAGATTTAGAGAGTTCCTTAATCAAGTCTCTCTGCAATCTGGTAAAATGTGCAAAGTAGCTGAGTGAGCACAGAGCAAAAACAGAGTGTAAATGTGCTTTCCAAACTTGTCCAGCGCCTTAGATTCTCTATTAGGAAGATGAACAGAAGAGCTTTGTTCAGCTAACTCCCTTTTTGTGGCTGCCTTCACAACCATGGCATCTACAGGAACTCTCATCCAGGCCTGAGTTTGGGTGGAATGAAAAATGTAGTTGCTGCCACAACCATGGCATCCACAAGAACTCCTTTACTCCAATAAGGCCTGTCTTTGGGTGAAGCAAGAAACTTGTCCAGGCAATGGGGAACTGGTATCTGGCTCCTTCCACGCCCAGTGGGACACATGGTTTATAAGGTCATCTGCCACAGGGATAATCCAAGACAAGGCTGGACCCAAAGGCTTCTAGGGACACCAACTTCTGGGAAAGGGGATCAGAAGACCAACATCTTTTTGGCTAAATATCTCTAGAATGTCTCCAAAGGAGGCATCTTATATTGGTGATCTGAGGAACCCTTCCCCTTCATCGAAGTCAGTGTCTTCAGTTAAAGATTCCTATGGGGAATCTAAGTACCTCATTTTACATGATAACTTCTGGGGGATCTCTTCAATGGGAAGATCTGGAGAGGTACTGGAAGAGAAGGGAAGTTCCTATGCGGGAACTGCCGAGAAGATAAGCTGGGCCAGCCATCCCTGAGAAATAGGTTGATGAGGCTCATAAGTCTGATCTGAAGGGGGTATTGGGGGTAGGATCCAAAGAAACAAGAGTAAAAAGTGCTCTCGGGTGATAGAAAGCTCTTTCACCACCACCACAAAAGCAGAAGGATCAAGAGAAGCTGTAGCTAACCTTACTGGATTTGAAACTCCAGGTGCTGCTAAGCCCTGACCTTGTCTGGGCTCCTGTTGTGAGGGAGAAGTCGAACCCAAGCAGTCCAGTGCCAGGGTTCAAAGGGGAAGCGATGGCTCAGAAACTCTCAGAGTCAAAGGCACTCCCCTGGATCCGTCGTTGATGCTTCGGTTCCAAGACTCGTTGTGCTGTAGGGGGATCAGCACCGAATGAGTCAGGGACAAAGTTGGAGTTTTAGATCTGAAATCTGAGGAATTTCCTTATCATCCTATCCACATTTGCTTCAGGAGGACCTGATGGAAGATAAAGTGGAAGGACAATGAGACAATCTTTTTGGTGTGTCCTGTCAGAAATGAGATCGGAGCCTAGGGAAAACAGGCCCCAGAGAGAAGTGAGGTCAAGGAGACTTGGACATTCTAGACGCTGGATCCAAACGCTTAAATTGCTTAGCAGGTGAATCTGGTGCAAGAAGAAATTTAGGAGACTGGGCAGTAGAGCATTTTCTATGCTCCCTGAACTCCGAAGCTGTCTTAGACATCTTGCGGGGGGGGGGTTGAGGCCCTGAGATAGAAGCTAAAGAAGGAGCAAGAGCTGGAAGCAAACCCTTCAGGACTAACTTATTACCTCTATCACTTAGGGCCTGAGAAATGAACCCCGCACAGACCTGGCAAGGGGTTTTGAGATGGTCGACTCCTAAGCAATAGACACACTCCCTGTGGACATCAGAGTTGGTTATTTTATGCCCACAAGAAGTGCACTTTTTAAAACCTGTTGGCTTTTCAGCCATCTTAAAGGGAAAGCAAAAGAGAGGAGATAGAAGAAAAGTCTCTTTTTGAATTTTTTTTTTTAGCGAAAAGGAAAATCAAGAAAATAACCAACAATGGTAATAAATAACAACCCTAAAGGAGGTAAGAGAAACTTTTTTGAAAAAAAGGAAAGAGTCATCAATGATGCTAACTAGAGATACCCAATAATAACGGGTAGAAAATTGAGTAAAGGGAGGATAAAGGTAATAGATAATAGAACTAATAGAGAATTTTGCAAAATCTACT
Source organism: Protopterus annectens (assembly GCF_019279795.1). Taxonomy (NCBI): domain Eukaryota; kingdom Metazoa; phylum Chordata; order Ceratodontiformes; family Protopteridae; genus Protopterus; species Protopterus annectens. The sequence goes on from NC_056737.1 coordinate 1,262,916,313, forward strand.
TTTTACTCACGAAATAGTGACTAAAGCAAACCCACAGCTCTAGAGAGTGTGATCCATGTCTGAAATGTAAGAGCAGCAAATAAGATCTCAGGTAATACAGTGGTTAGGGGCATTATGGGCAAAGGGAATAACTCGAAAGTTGGATCCCAGACTCTGGAAGAAATGTGTCCTAAGTCAGATCCGAGACCCATTCGTTGAGGAATGAATGAAAATGACAATCAGATCAGAATGATAAAAATACGGATTACTATAAAGGAATTTCTTATCATCAGAGAGTTTATAAAAGCTAGCAGGATTTTTAGAGGCAGGAGGCTGAGAGCCAGGATGCTGATTAGCTAATGCAAAAGTATCCAAATAATGTTTCTAAACATAGGGAGATTAGCAGAAGGCTTAGGCATGTCCATATGGAGTAATCTGGAAATGTTGCATTATTTTAACTATAAAATCCCCAAAGGAAAGTTCTTCTACAAGGGAATCTTGTGATATAAAATTTTCCTCAGCTGAAGCTACAGACAATGCAGGGTGAATCTAAGAACAGACAAGAGATTCTTTATCAGAATCCAAGTCTTCATCCTCCAAAGAGGAATTCCTACGCCTCTTTAAATAAGTAGAGGAAAAAGGGGTCGCAAAAGCTAGGGCTATCTGAAAACTCTTTGGGGGGCTTCAGAGATATTAAAGTTTTAGAGCTCCTGTGTGAAGTCCTGCCATTCCTTTGAGGATTTCCAGTTACAGGTGAAGCGCACTTATTTTTTTGCGTAATTTTAGCGGGGACGTCTGTCCACACAAGTCTCAGAGGGTCAGAGTCCGAAAGTACCTCAGTGAGGAAAACAGGTACTTCTTCCTGTTCAAGGATGTAAGGAATGATGCTCTGTCCTTCTGTCATGACCACCCTCCTTCTCAAAAGCAACAGACTTCTGATTAGCACCAGTGGACGTGCGGGTAGCCTGCCCCATATCAGCTTCCATCTGCGGCACAACAGTGGGACCTGGAGTGGGAACCACATGGTCCATAATCCCATCACTGGATACAGCACAGATATCCCACTAGGGATGGACAACAGAAGTCTTGGATTTTAATTTCTTAAGATTTTTTTTTGCAGAAGCTGGATGTCAAGGCAGGAAGACTTGGACGGCAAACTACTTTGGGTGAGAAACATACAGTACTTGTTTTCTAAGTAAACTAATAAAGGGGACAGGCACCAACAGAGGCCCTTAGGAAAGAAGGATTGGCAAATGAACACTCCCTATGATTATACTCTACTCCCAAGCAGAACAGACACATATCATAATGGTCCTTATGAGGAATTTGCCTCCCACAATCACACTTCCCCTTTCTGTGTGACATGTAATTAATAAATATAATGCATCAAAGAAAGGGAAGGTTCACCAATCCAGTACTTACCTGCTCAAACAGCTAGGTGATTGGCTTAGTGATGAAGAAGCAGAAGATGAAATATGGTGCTCAAACTGGTGGCAAAAAAGTTATGAGGTTTTAGCATCCTTATGTCCCTTATGTACCTCCTACCTTTGAAGGGTCCAGGCTTTGGTATACTTACCAGATGTATGGCTACCCTTGGCAGGATACACCTGTTGTAAGGAATACTGTAACAGTTACCTTGTAAAGACATCATGCTAGCCTTTGTTTGAAACATCCAGAAAAAAAAGTAAAGGGAACCGAGTGGTTATGGAATATCTTATAACAAAGTGAGAATATGTTTTAAGGGATGAAGTTCTTATGGAAAAAATACATATAATAAGGCTGTGAAGAAAGCACCACACAGAAATGTGGTAGTAAAGTGATGACCTCCAGAAAAATAAATTCTCATAAAGATACAAATGTCAGTCCCATCCACTCATCAAGGTTGCGCTTGAAGAGGGTCAGTGAGCTACTCTGTTTGACATGTGTGAGAAGTCTATTCCAGAGACAGGGCAGCCACTGGGAGACAAACTTGTCTCTCCAGCAGTTTTGTTGATGTTACATATTAGATTTAGGCCTTTCAAGTGGGTAATCGCGAGGAGTTAGACTTACGTACATGGAGCATTTCTAGTAGGGCAGGGTCCAATATTACCTTGTAGGCGAGACACAGATCACCTCTGAGAAATCTGTTTGTTTGTGTCTTTCGGCTTTTCCCCGGTTAGGGGTCGCCACAGTGGAACTCCGGTCCGCTAATGATTGGCAGTAGATTTTTACGTGCTGGCTTGCTGGGCCTAACGCACAACCTTCAACAAAGAAACGCCCATTTACGCATATCGCCACACAGAAGACGCTCTAACCGAGTATCGAATGGGCAACGTCTAACTGTGAGGTGACAACCCTACCGCAGCACCACCACCGCAGTACCTCTGAGCAATCTGTACGATACCAAATAAAGAAATAGTGATTTGAGCCTGTCCACATAGAACATGTACTGGAGGCCATGGATTCTCTTTGTGAGGTATTTGTGTGGCCTTTCCAGTTGGTGCAGGTGTTTGGAGAGGTACATACCAAACGGGGCGTTATACTCAATTATAGGCCATATGAGGGAGGAGTACAGAGTGGTAATAACCTCCTTTTTTCTGGATGCAATCCCTTTGCTTATGAGATGAACCAAGTGCAAGGCTTTTCTGACCACTGACACTACATGATGGTTGAATGTGAGATTGCTGCCAACATAAGTACCCAGGTCTCTCACCACAGGTTGTGTGCTTAGGGGGTTGCCGTTACTGTGGTAATCGGTAGAGGCCATATTTTGCAGGAAAGGATGATAATATATTTTTCTGCTTTGTGTGGAAGAGAGGTGAAGAAGAGAATACAGGCAGGATGGAGTGGGTGGAGAAGAGTGTCAGGAGTGATTTGTGACAGACGAGTACCTGTAAGAGTGAAAGGGAAGGTCTACAAGAGGGTAGTGAGACCAGCTATGTTATATGATTTGGAGACAGTGGCATTGACAAAAAGGCAGGAGTTTGAGCTGGATGTGGCAGTATTAAAGATGTTAAGATTTGCACTGGGTGTGACGAGGGTGGACAGGATTAGGAATAAGTATATTAGAGGGTCAGCCCAGGTTGGAAGGTTTGGAGACAAAGCCAGAGAGGCACGATTACGTTGGTTTGGACATGTGCTGAGGAGGGATGCTGAGTATATTGGGAAAAAGATGCTAAGGATGAAGCTACCAGGTAACAGGAAAAGAGGAAGGCCTAAGATAAGGTTTATGGATGTGGTGAGAGAGGACATGCAGGTGGTTGGTGTGACAGAGCAAGATGCAGAGGACAGGAAGAAATGGAAACAGGTGATCTGCTGTGGCGACCCCTAACGGGAACAGCCGAGAGAAGATGATGATGAACTTAAGGCCATAACTTCAGCACCAGTCATTTGTTGCTGTGAGACCCTCTTGCAGTAGGTTAACATCATTTGGGGAGTCAATGACAGCGCCCAACTTAAGTCATCCACAAACTTGGTCAGCCACAGGCCCTTTGTCATTGCCTGGGCCTCTGAGAAGTAAATGCGAAACAGAAGGGGTGCCAGGACAGATCCCTGGGAACACCACTAGTGACAGGTCTGCTTTCGAAGGCAGTGGCACCTATTTTGACCTTGTGGTTCCTATCAGTGATCCAGTTGGCAACCCACCTGATGAGATAGGGATTTACACCAATTTGTGTTAGCTTTTCGATTATGCCCAAGTGGTGGGATTGTGTCAAAGGCCTTGGCCAAGTCAAGGTAAGCTATATGATCGGACTTTCCCCTCATCCGGGGCATTGATGACAGTCTCAAAGAAGTCAACCAGGTTCAACAGGCAAGCTCCACCTTGACAAATCCGAACTGGGTGTGGTCAAGTGCTTGAAGATTGCGTATGCCCTTGTTTATGAGAGCCATAATAATACACTCCATGGCTTTACAGATCAGACTTGTCAAGCTAATGGGGCGATAGTTTCTCGGTCAGTAGTGGCACCACCTTTGTGCAAGGGAATGACAATGGCAGTTGTCCACAACAAAAAAATGTTCAGTGAAATAAAATAGTTTAATAAATGCAAAGACAATAAAACAGCCTATATACCAGACTCAATTTCAGCACAAAATACAAAACTCTCTAGTGCCTCGGCTTAACAGCCTTCCAGGAGATAGTTGTGGATTATATTGACACTACTTTTCGTGGTATCTAATGGCAGTTCTCCACTCTGCTGGAATGAAGCCTGTAATTAGCCTGTAGATGAATAGGGTGCTCAATGGCAAAGCTAGTTCTTGCTGGAAATGGTGCAGAATACGACCTGGGATACTATAAGGTCCCATGGAAGCTTTGTTCTTTGCCTTGGATAGGCCCTTTTAACACTTGATCTATGGAGATGTGAGGTGCGGGACAAGTACCGGGGATGTCGAATGGGCCTTGGAGGGGTTGGGGGGGTGAAGTCTGCACTGAATCAGCTAGCAGGCTGGCTAAGTCAACAAGATTAGTGTAGGTGGTACTGTTAAGTACTAATTCAGAACAAACCTGGGCTTTGCCATGGAGGTTCCTGATGTAAGTGAAGAAGGCGTTGTGGTTTCACTTTGTTTCAGAGGCTAGTTTCAATTCATAATTGGCTATGGAGGCTTTCACTAGTAATCTAATTTACTTGTTGAAGCTGAGGAGGGAGTTTTTCCAATTTAGAATTTGTTCATAGGTTCATAGGTGTGTACTAGGCTAATGGCCCTGGGGCCTTTACAAGCCTAGCCATAGGATTACCCTGGCATAGTGCCACCCAACCGTAGTTCCCAGTGCCTCTGTCGAGTAGAGCCACTGGAGTTATCCCCAGGGTGAATTTTCTGTTTCCCATCCACTCATCAAGATTTCTCTTGAAGAGGGTCAGCGAGGTGCTCTGCTTCACATGTATGGGAAGTCTGTTCCATAGCATGAGCAGTCTCTATGAGTTATGAACCTGTCCTTCCAGCATGTTCTGTTAATTGTGGTAATGAGGTTGAGGTCACTGGAACGAGTGGTGCGGAGGGATTGGGATTTCTTTAGATACAGCATTTCTAACAGTGTTGGGTCAGACATGGCTTTGTAAGTCAAGCAGAGATCACCTCTAAATAGGCGATATGAGACAGAGAATAGTTGGAGTTTTTTGAGACTGTCCATATAGGACAAGTGTTTAAGGTCTAGGATCCTCTTTGTGAGGTACTTTTGCGGCTTCTCCAGTTGTTGCAAGTGTCTAGTGAGGTACATGCCAAATGGGGCATTATACTCGATTATTGGCCTAATGAGGGAGGTGTAGAGGGAGACAATGACCTCTTTCTTCCGGGATGCAAAACTCTTAGTAATGAGATGTGCCACATAGAAGGACTTTCTGACCACAGTGGCAATGTGGTGATCAAAAGAGAGGTTGCTGTCAACCTGTGTTCCCAGATCTCTTATAATGCCTTCTGTGTTCAGTGGACTACCATCAATGTGGTAATTCATGGGAACCAGGTTTTTCCCAAAGGGGATGACGGCAGATTTTTTGGCATTGAGTTTAAGGCCATGGTTCTGACACCAGTTGTTGGTCACAGTGAGGCCATTCTGTAAGATGTCACCATCACTTGGGGAGTTAATAATAGCTCCCAACTTGCAATCGTCTGTGAACTTTGTCAGCCAGAGTCCCTTCGTGTTGGCCTGGACTTCAGAGAAGTAGATAACAATCAGGAGAAGACCCAGGACTGAACCCTGTGGGACTCCACTCGGGACTAATCGGCAGTCTGACTTGGAGTCAGCTACTTTCACACTGTGGGTTCTATCTGTGAGCCAGTTTGCAACCCACCTAGTGATACAGGGGTTGATGCCAAGCTTAGTGAGTTTTTCTATGATTCCTGAGTGGGGAATGGCATCAAAAGCCTTGACCAGATCAAAGTAGGCTGTATGAACCACCTTGCCTTCATCCACAGCTCTGGTGACTGACTCAAAGAAATCGACCAAGTTGAGCAGGCATGATCTACCTTTCACAAAACCTAACTTTGTGGGATCCAGAGTTTGTAGATTCCCTATATCCTTGTTTATTAGGTCCATGATGATGCGTTCCATAGCTTTGCATATCAGACTCGTCAGGCTAATGGGGCGATAGTTCCCAGTGTCTGTAGTCGCTCCTCCTTTGTGGAGAGGGATGACTGTAGCAGTACGTCATTCGGTAGGGACAAAGCCTGAAGTGAGGCTGTGATTGAACAGGGCACACAGGTGAGGTGCCAGTTCACTCTGTAGTTCATGTAGAACACAACCAGGGATATTGTCAGGTCCCATAGAAGCTGTATTCTTGGCCTTGGACAGTGCTGTTTTAACCTGTGCAGCAGTAATACTGGGTGCCTGGCAATCTACTGGTATTGTGATTGGTCCTTTGGGAAGGGGGGTAAAGTTGGCACTGAATCTGTCGGCCAGTATACTGGCAGTATCTGTTGGCTCGGTATAGGAGGTACCATTGTGCAGTAGCAAATCTGGGTATTACCGTGGAGATTCTTTACATAACTATAGAAGGCCTTGTGGCTGTCTTTACTATCTGCTGCAATTCTGTTTTCATACCTAGCTTTAGAGGATTTGATGAGGGATTTCAACTTTTTGTTGAGGCTGATAAGGGAAGTTTTCCAGTCTTGGGTATTTACCATATTCCACATCAGTTTCCTCCTCTTGTTGTAAAGTTTGTTTATGGCAGGGGACCACCAGATTGGCTTCCTTTTTTTGGAGGAGACTGTCTTGGTTCTATTGGGTATGGTGATATCCATGCATTTGTGTACGTGTTCATACAGTGCATTTGTGTATGATTCTGCAGTCATGCAACTACTCTCCTTTTGCATGGTTGCCTTGAAGTTAGCCACCCCTGTTTTTAGGATCCCAAAGTTAACTTTGGAGAAGTTTTTCATGGTGGTTACCTTTGCTGCAGGGGGTGGGAGGGGATGTGGATTTCCAAGGTGATTAGTTTGTGGTCGGATCTAACCAGGGAGGAGCTGACTATTGGTGTAGAGTAACGGTCGCCCATTTAAGTAATGACCAGGTCAAGGACGTTGCTACCTCTAGTGAAGGTGAGAACGAGCTGGTCCAGGGCAATGGAATTAATGAACTCCAGGAAACGTTGGGCAAGTGTATTGGTACATGAGTAGTTTGCCCAGTTAATGGAAGGGTAGTTGAAGTCGCCTAGTAAGAGAGTGTTAGGTTGGACCCTAATATTCTCCAGGGTGCTTAGGAACGTGGAGTGTGAGTCTTGGGATATGGTTGGGGACCTATAGCAGGCTATGACCTGAATCACTGTCTTACTCAATGTTAGCTGCACCTGAAGTATCTCTGATGTGTTATGTTGGGTAAAAGTCTGGAGGTGCTCGCATCCTTTATGAATACGGAAACACCACCGCCTTTGAAACTTGGGTCCAAGTTCTGGGGCCGAAAGGTGTGAAAAGAGTTATAGCCTGGTAGTGCAGGGGTGCTTTCTGCTGCCTTGAACCAGGTCACCGTTACAGCACAAATGTCGATGTTCTCCATTTTAAGGAGTGCCTCAAGTGAGTGCATTTTGAGATTTAGACTTCTAACATTCAGCAACATGACCCTCAGATTGCATTTGTTTGGAGCTGTTACGGTGGTAATTTGGTCTTTGGAACACTGCCTGAAAAAGGCACTATAGGGGTGGCAAGAGCCTTGATCAGTATCCAGAAGCCCAGGGGTGACAGATGCAGGCCATCTCTGGCAAAGCATCAAGGTCTGTCAGTCATGTCATCCCAGGCAGACAGATACTGGAACCCCTTAGAACGACACCAGAAACAGCCAATTGTTTTAATCAATCAATTTCTGCTTGTACTGTGGTATAATTCTAGGTGATGGTAGGATGCTACTCAGGGCTAGGGTCATACCCACCTGAGCTACATAATATGAGAGCTCCTCCATGTCTCTTTTCATGTAGTCCAGGGAGGTATGTCTCAGGTCATTCACACCCACATGTACAATGACAGAGTCATATTTGTACCTGTTGTTGAGGGACCTGAGTGCGTGCGTTATGTTATTTGTATTTAGATGTCTACTTTGATGGAGGCATCATATAAATATACACACACACACACATCTACATCAGTACACATACAGATATACATATGCATACATACATGTAAAGAAAAAAAGATTTTTGTAGTCAGTTGCAATAGTTTTCCAGCCTTAGGGGATGAGGCATCTCCTAGGCATAAGGAAGAACAGTGATCTACAGGGAAAACTGGCACACTGTGACCAATGAAATAGATGGGTGAAACTCCTTAAAATCAGGAAAAACAAAAAAAAATAAACGGTGGGATGGGCATAATGGTTAAGGTGTTTATCCCACAAACAAGAGGCACAAGGTTTGATTCTCACTGAGGGAAATTGGCTAGGCTTATAATGGCACACAAGGGCACCTATGAGCAAGTATATACATTCATATATGTGTGTGTGTGTGTGTGTGTGTGTGTGTGTGTGTGTGTGTGTGTGTGTGTGTGAAGACATATATTAACATATTTACATATATTCAAAACCCTCACAAACACAAACTGGCATACGTGTGTGTGTGTGTGTGTGTGTGTGTGTGTGTGTGTGTGTGTGTGTGTGTGTGTGTGTGTGTGTGCGCGTGTGTGTGCCCATGCAACCATAATGTAAGCAAACCAACTTGTACTGCATTAGTACATTATCTAGAAATCTATGTAGTTAATGTCACAATTCACATACATATTATATATTAACTGTGTTTGTTACTTTGCCCGTTTAATTACTCCAAAAACATTACACTGCTGGTTTAATAACGCAAAAGAAAAAAAAACAGAATAATACAGTGTAAGATTTTCTGAATCCCACCTTAAATCCAGTAGCTTTGATGGGTTCAGCATCAAATCAGAAAGCAGTATGAGTATGGTAGGAGGGCTGTCAGTATCAAATCAAAAAGCAGTATGAGTATGGTAGGAGGGCTGTCAGTATCAAATCAAAAAGCAGCATGAGTATGGCAGGAGTGCGGTCAACATCAAATCGGCTTTGGCTAAGTTGGACAGAATGCCCATGTTGATGTATGTCACTGCTGGATCTGTAACATAGAGCTCTGACAAAATTAGATGAGTAAGAGAATATGCAGCACTATTTATATTCTATAGGCTATGCTTTTAAAATGTATAATGCCAGAAATAGTTTGATTACACACTCCTTCCTAGACAGTAAGGCTGAGGAGCTCCTGTCTATGTCTACTACATGGTATCACAATCCCTCCTCTGTACAGTTTTTAGAAAATAGTCTGTTCTGCCTTGATCAAATGCATTATAACTGTACAGCCTCAAGTTACAGCTGCAAGTTAACATCTCTTGGACAACAGTTTCTTCCTTTTGTGGTAAAACCTGTTCATAGAGGATGTCCACCAGACAGGTTTGTGTTTCCTTGAGGAGCAGGTTTTGGTTCTGTTGGGTATGGCTGACTCCATGCAGTTGTACAGGTGCTTGTATACTGCATAGGCATACTATTCATTACAGTTGCCTGCATCCTCTGAGGGGGGCAGTGGTGTGAAGCTACTGATACACTCCCTTAGCAGGTTGTACTCAGCTTTTAAGAAGTTCTTTAGCCTGGTTACAGTTGAGGGGGTTGGGTGGGATAGAAACTTTGAATGAAGCAGACTGATGATCTGATCTCACCAGGGAAGAACATACTATGGGAGTGATGCGGTCACCCATGTTGGTGAGAACCAAGTCCAGAATGTTATCTCCCCTTGTGGAGGATGAGACGAGCTGGTCTAGTGCATCAGAACTGATGAAATCAAGGAATCGGTGGGTGAATGAATTAGTGCAGGAATAGTTCACCCAGTCTATGGTGGGGTAGTTGAAGTCACCAAAGATCAGGGTGTTAGGCAGTACCTTGATGGAGTCAAGTATATCCAGGTAAGAGGAGTGGGTCTCGTGAGTCATGGAGGGGGGGGGGTCTATGGGTGGCTATAACTTGGATGGGTGTCTTGCCAACTGTCAGTTGCACCTGGAGTAATTCCAGTGTGTCATGCTGGCAAACCAGTCTGGAGGTGTGCATGTCCTTAATGAAAATAGAGACTCCGCAAGCCTTAGTCTTTCTAACCTCATTTAGGGGCAGAAAGTGTGGAATGAGGTACAGCCCGGTAATCAGGGGTGCTCTCTGCAACCCTGAACCAAGTTTCTGTGACCGCACAGAAATCAGCATCTTCCAGTGTGAGGAGAGCCTCCAGTGAGTGCATTTTCACGTTAAGGCTCCTAGTGTTAAGCACTATGACCTTCGATTTGCTTTTAGACAAATCTTTTACGTTGGAAGATTCGTCTTTGGGACATAGCCTAAAAAATGCATAATGGGGGAGGCAAGACGCTTGGCCAGGATCCGGAACCCCAGGGGTGACAGGTGGAGGCCATCTTTGGCAAAGCATTGAGGCCTATCAACCATGTCATTCCAGGCAGAGTAATACTAGATCCCCTTGGATAGACACCAGAAACTAAGCCAATTGTTGAAGTCAATTATTTTTGTTGGAATTGTGGTATCATTCTTAGTGAAGGTAAGATGCTTCTTAGGGATAGGGTCATACCTGCCTGGGACACATACTCTGAGAGCTCAATCATGGCTCTCGTCATATAATCCAGGGAGATATGTCTCAAGTCATTCAAATTAACATGAACAATGACAGAGTCATACTTCTACCTGTTGTGGAGAGACTCAAGTGTGTGAGTGATGTGGCAGATTCTGTCACCTGACAGACAACTGACCGTGACCTTCTCCTTGTCGAGTCTGGTGAGGGGGAAATCAGTGCGTCCCACAATTGAGTCACCAATGAGCAGTATGTTTGGTTTACTGTTATGCCTTATGGGCTGCATTGGTTTATTGTTATGCCTAATGGGCTATGCTTGTGAGGCACTGGTGTGTTGTCTGCTGTGTGTGATGTGTTTGGTGTTGTGTGTGGAATGTTTGTGAGTTTGTTTTGGGGGTCTCTGTCATTTAGGTAAGTTTTTATTGAGGACCCCTGCATAGATGGGTGTGTGTTGTGCTTGGCTATGTGATGTGGGTGGTGTGTTTGTGCTGGCAAGCTCCTCTTTGTCAGGAGTACTGACTGTGGCACAAGAGAGCAAGGATTCCAGGTTACTGATGTAGATGCATTTCTCACAAGTAAAAGAATTATGTGCTAGGAGAAGAGGGCTGTCCGTGACCATTAGGCAGTTGCTACACTGTCTCAGTATGCCCATGTCGACCAGGCTGGCAGGAGAAACTGGTGGGAATTGTTCATAGTATTCTGAATATATGGCGGGCTTATGGAGAGTGGGTTTTGATAAGGGTTTGTCCACAAGAGTGTAGACCACAAAAACCCTTAAATGTAAAATAACTGGCCTGAAGCACAAGTGCTAAAATCAAAACTAAGATGCTTAGAATAGCAGATAAATTTAATCAGGCTACTAACAAGCAGTAATAAATGTAGAATAACAACTGAACACTTAACAGCACATAGAACAGCAAAATAAGGTAATAAAGTAGGTAGAACACAGTTACAGTAAGAGCAGCTGAATAAAGTGTACATTTTTATTTATTTATTTTTGTTACATGAAGAGGGAGGAAACAGAACAAGATTAAGAGACTATGGGGGTTGTCTTTCCAAATGCTCTCTCTGTACACAATAGATACAGCTGATCAGATGGGACTAGTAGGAGTGTCTGAAATCAAAGCAGCAAGGGGGTATTCCTTCCCAAATGATGTCACTGTACTTAGTTGAGTAAGCAAATGAGATGGGTCTGACAGGAGTGTCCAAACACAAATTTACAGCAGTGGTGGGCAATTCCAAGCCACCAAGTTGAAGATTAAGACAACACTAGGGAGGGAGGGTGGTAAAAAAACTGCAGAGAGAGAGAGAGACCACAATATTCAATTAGTATTCAATGTAAAAATAAATAAATGCTGTACAGTTTTGTTAACTGGAGGTAGGCTTTTCACAGGAAGTCTGAGGTGAAGAATCTCCCACAAAAACTGCTTTACCAGGAAGTGACAAGCCAACATCGTACCTTACAACAAATCAATGAAGGCAGACAAGACAAAACTATGAACCTTTATGTTGTAACAAAGGCCCAAGTCAGACTTGACGTCTTAAGAAAAAATAGATCAGTTTGTATACTGATCAAATGGGACCAAAAACGAAGCATTCTAGCATAAATCTAGAACATTTTCCAAAGGAATTCTTCACTGAGGGCTTCCATTAAGAAGGAAGTGCACACATTTCATCTTAGAGATCTGGTTGCTAATTACCTGTATTATAGTAATTAAGCCCTCAGGTGGAAAAGGCCCTCTTTTAGCAATGTTAAACCCCCTTACCACTCGAACTGAGATCATTTCCAGACAGCCAAAGGTGTGAAGGGTGGGGACCAAGTATTTTTAGCCCACTAAGAGGACAAAAATGGGCCTTGGCTGTTCTCAATGAACTCTCACCACTGAGCAAGGGATTACAGAAAGCGAAGGACAGAATGTAGGTGAATACTGCTAAAAATTTAACAAGACCCAGTACGGCAGCAGCTCCTTTTATATAATGCAGGGTGATGCATGACCCAGGCCTAAATGCACATCTGAATGCTCTTGTGCTGACAATCTGTACCCAAAGCAACAGCTTGAACTGTGTCTACCAAGACAATGAAATTCCCAGGAATGACTACCACAGGGAAGAACTGAGATTGGATAGTCCAGCTACAGATCATAATCACCTCAACAAAAAAGTATATGAGAAGCTATCACTGTTTCTTAAGTTACCACACTAATGTATATCTGCCTGACTTATCAATAAGGGTTCTGAACTTGGGAGAGCCTTATTAACAGTGCCACTCTAAGTGGCAGACGATACATGTGAAGAAACTTTTCCAATAACTTCTAAAGTCCCTGAACCAATACTGACTTCATATGCTCTCCTCAACCTTCACTCTATGCATCCAAAGACAAAGGATTTTTTATGGGAAAAGGGACACAAACAAAAGACCCAGTTTCAAATTGTGGGACAAAAGATACAACTCTAAATAATGACAGCCAAGGATTTGAGAAAAGAAGCAGGTCCAATGCAAAATTATAACTCTGCAGCCACTGGCAACACACACCTCAGTGCAAACCATGCACTCATAAATGGGTGAAAGATGCTGTAGACACCAATGTTGCCATAATCACCAACAGATGTAAGAGGACATGGAACTGGATCAGATATAACAGGAGACACCAGCTGTCTCCTCAGAAAGTAGAGGTCACCAACTAACAGTGTTTAACTTCATCTGAATTCAAGGAATGTGCCGTCATGAGCCTTCTGACTTCTCCCAGTGATAATAACTCCAAGAAAGTGGAGCAAATAATGAGCCACTTCAGCTGAACAAATGAATCTTGAGATTTAACAATTTTTTTAACCATTATATTTTTGCTTCTAACTATCTTAATTGTTCAGTTTAGTCTTACCAATTTGTTCATTTGCTTCTACTGTCTGCAGGTGGCAGAGCCTGACTAGAAGACTCTCATAAGTAATGAGGACAATGAGAGGTTTCTAAGACCTTGTTCAACCCCAAAAAGACATTGTGCAATGTCCCAGAAATGAATGGGCATGTGCATGCTATGTTCTCAGAGCTGATCCTAGGCCTACACCATTAGTCAGCACTGAAAGCAAAGCACCCATTCCCTTCTCATCAGTTCCTCAGTTCCATCCTCCTAGATGTCTCTTCTAAACCCGAGAAGTTCAACCCAGGTCTCTAGTACTACAGTCAATGCTTCCATCACTGGAACTCGATTTTGTGGTTTAATAATCTAAAATGGTGCTGCCTTCCCATAAGACTGGTAGACTGATCTTTTGCACCAATGTGTTTGAGACCACTGAAAAACCTTTCTCTCCTCAAAATCAGCATTTAAAATCTGCAGACACGGCTGCTAAAAAAGTGAAAAGCCTAATCCAAGCAACTCTGCACAAGTACCAAATGTGGCTGTATTGGCCAGTGCACCTGTAAAGTCCGCAGTACAAAACACAATATGGCTATGTGCTAAAGTGTCAATAGTGACTTTTTTCAGAGTCAAGAAAGTTGAATGACTTGTCTAAGGCTTGGTATAGCAAACAAAGGTGGAGGTGACACATAATAGACAAAAAGTTAACAAATCTAGGGCTAAAAGTACCTATCATTTTACTAATGCTGACCATGATCTAGGGCTGCTTCACTGAAGAATGAGTGGTAAACTGATGGAGCTTCTAGGACATAGAACTGGGCCAAAGAAATACAAAAATCTTGAGATGCCTATCCAAAAGGGAAATCCAGTCCTGTACAAGCCAGCAAATAGGATTAATTTCCTTGGGTAATTATAATGCAAATTTTTGATGCTTCTAGGATGCAAAAAGCTACACTTCAAGTATATGCCCTAAACATCTCCAGTCCATCCAACAACTCCAACAACTTTTAAACCATTTATCTCAACATAACATCATAGCAAACTGTCAGCATGGCTTTAGGCCATCCCATAGCACCACAACTGCCCTATTATCCTTTACAGAAGCCATTAATAGAAATCGTAATAACAACAACCTCTCTTCTGCACTCTTTACTGACCTGTCAAAAGCATCTGACATAGTAAACCATACCCTTCTTATCAACATTCTTGAATCCCTTTCCCTTGACTGCCTGGCAGTTCAATGGTATAAGTCCTACCTTACCAATAGGCAACAGGCAGTTCTTTGGGAAAATAATATATCATCCCTTCTGCCTGTCACACTCGGAGTCCCTCAGGGCTCTATTCTAGGTACACTTCTTTTCTCACTGTTTATCAACGACCTCCATGTAGCCATTCCATAAGCCACCTGCATTCAATATGCAGATGATTCTACACTAATATGCTCAGCAAACTCCCCAACAGATCTACATTCTCTTACTCAGAATGTTTTCAACATAATTGAAACATGGTTCACTAAACGTTGCCTCCTGCTCAATGCCAAAAAAACTAAACTCCTTCTCTTCACACCCACTGCAAATCCTCCCCCACAGAATTCTCTGTCATCTCCAATAATGGCACAAGTATATTCCCAGATTCTACCACTAAATTGCTAGGAATTACTATTGACAATAACCTTACATTTGACAGCCACATAAATAACACCATCAAAACTGTCAATAGAAAAATAGGCTCCTTATATAGAATTAAACCTTTCCTAACACCAATAGCCAGAACTAAGATTGCACACTCCCATTTAATTTCAACTCTTCTGTATGCCTCACCAATATATACTAATCTAAAGAAAAATAATCTCATCAAACTAGCTAATTCCTATAATAACATCGCCAGATTTGCCACTGGAAATCCTTTTAGAACTCACCATTGTCTGAATCTAACGCAGCTAGGCTGGCTTGAATTTCAAAACCAATTGAAACTCTCCCAACTCACCATTGCCCACAAGATATTTTATAAACCTAACAGCACCCCTATACTTTCCAATCTCATAATCCCATACAAAAATCTAAATTATCTTCGCTCTTCCAGCAAGCTTCTTGCTAGCATAAGCAAGTCTTACAACATGGCTTGTGTTTCTCTGTTTTCCAACTCTGTGGGAAAAAAATGGAACCTACTGCCGAATGACCTAATTTTAATTTCTTCACTGCCTCTCTTTAAACAAAACCTCAAAAGACACCTCAAAACAAACTGGTTATGCCCCTGTAGCAACCCTGATTAATCTTCTCCTTCACTACAAATATTTATCCTCTTGAACCTCTACCTATTTCACATTCTTTGCAGTAGGACTGTAACTGCTTTACAGAATTCAACATACTGATGTAATCTATCCTGCTTAATGCTCTGAAAATCTCTATCCTGTTAATATACTGATAGTCTACATGTATCTCACTGCATATTGAATTATCCTATACATATTGTCACCTCTACTATTGTAAATACCTAAATTACTCTAGTAATACTGCTGTAATTTATTGTATTCTAATTACTTCCTGCTTTTTGAAAAATCTTCTATTGAAATCCATTCATTTATTATGTATTAATATTGATTTTTAATTTTTAACTGTTTTTTAATTATTTTTTAATTTTTAAATGTTTTTAATTTTTAAATGTTTAATTTCAATTTTTATTTTGTTCCACTGGAGCTTTTCTCCCCGAGCCTCTACTGAAAATGGAAATATATCCAGTTAGACTAGCCCGGTTAACAAATGTAAAATAAATAAAATAAATAAATTATGCATTTCAAATGTGGAAAGTTCCAAGACTCCATATCTCCACCAGCACCAAAATGGTGTAAATGCTCTGATTGACTTTTATGTCCTTTTTGTGTTTAGGAAATGCATATCAGACTACTGGCCACTCAAAAATACATTTCAACAGCCTGAACCCTCCCTAAAAGAAGGATTCTCAGAAGGGTAGCTAGGTGAGGATGAGTATTTATTATCCTATTTCCAGTAGGGGACAGTCCAAGTGTTCAGGTGCTATAATGGTAAAGATTACAAATAAAGACATTGCTTTTGGTTGCTGTTCATGTGGCAGCACAAAATTCATTACCGCTGTAATAGCTGTAGGACACACTCGTATAAATTTTTCCAGTAACTCACAGCACATGAAGGCAGCTAAAACTCCATAAACTATAAGGAATTATTACTGTACTTCTCCAATCTTTGCAGACTACTGAGTTCTCAAACCACATGTCAAGATTTATTTTCAAGTTTCACTCGAGGTGAATTTCTTCACATCCATTTAACAGACACATAAAGCAGGTTATGACTGGAAATCCTGTCATAATCTCCTGGCTGGTTGTAATTTAACTGCCTTTAGGACTACATTATAGAAGGTGGACAATAAACACTAATAGATGGACAGGGTACTGTGGAAATTTGCTCATAAGCATTTGAAAATGCAGAATGAAGAGTAGATTAATTCCAGTTGGAGGGATTTAACCTAGTAAGACCAAAATGTGCCCCAAGAAAAAACAGAGAAAAAGTTGTTTTGTAGCAAATTTGCTCAGGCAATTATATTAAAATCTCCTAAAATACTTAAATTGTTTTACTGTAAGTGTAACACTAATTGTGGAATTAGTTGATAGTTTTAGAAATCTCTACATAGAGACAAAGCTACACTCCAGTCACCATCTCAGACAACTATCCAAGGATAGCCAGTCATGACCACATTTCTTTATTTTATATATATAACCACATTAGGGACTGATTCTAGATTGACCCATTTCAGTCACAGTCCAGGACTGACAATGTTACATAAACATGAATTAAATTCTAACATATTCCAGAATAAATGAGATGAATTGGCTTTACAGTCAATAAGATAAAAAAAAAAGTTTTTATATAGCTACGTAATTTAGTATAAAGCACTGAGATCAGGTAAAATCATTCATGAACTTTATTGTAAAAGCAACAGAAGCAAAAACAAATGACTGGTAATGCAAAACTAAAGTCTACATAAAAGCAACAGAAGCAAAAACAAATGACTGGTAATGCAATACTAAAGTCTACATAAAAGAGCTAGAAAACGTAAGCAGAATGTTTAAAGTGAATAACAATAAACAGTGCATTTAAAGAGATGGCAAATATTCTAACAAAATGTTTGCCAGGGGTAAATAAGCAAATCAGATCATTTAAGTGCATGCTAAATAAATCAATAATTGCTTAAGAAAAATATTACTCATAAATGAAAGCAAGAATGAAACGATTACAAGACAGTGACAAAGTATGTGCTGTGAAAGTTCATGCTGACTTCACAGATACAGGAACAGTTCAAAATATGCCATTCCCTTGCTAGACAAAACATCCTGTCCCCACAGTTTAGTAAGTTGTTCCAAGATGTGCATTTAATTTAAATGTAACTTAGAAGTTGCAGTTAAAGTTCCCACAGAATTACAAGTAAACTTGACTACTGAGAACCATGACATCCCAAGTAAAGAACATCCAGAGACCACAGGATTCAAGTAACTGCAGTAAAAACACATCACATAGGTCAAAGCAATAGAAGATGGATCTTATG
Organism: Protopterus annectens; assembly: GCF_019279795.1. Taxonomy (NCBI): domain Eukaryota; kingdom Metazoa; phylum Chordata; order Ceratodontiformes; family Protopteridae; genus Protopterus; species Protopterus annectens. Next base: position 1,262,934,236 of record NC_056737.1, read on the forward strand.
GGCCAAATAAAGCTTGACGACGGAGATAACTTAAGTAACACCATGTCATTTCCAAATAACCCCAGTTCCTACCTAATCAGCTCACTGTCACAGGCATGAAAGATTAAGAAGGAGCTCTCAGGTCATTGTGTAATGATCCTAAATAAATTCAAACAGATAATAAATACCATACATCTCAAACAAAGAATGTGGGGATGAATTAGATGCTTAAGTGCTGGGGTTTTCTCAGGAAGGTAGTACAGTTTTTGTGCTATAGAGAGTTGATTGAGTAGAAGTATATGAGGCAACTCAAGCCAGTTGAGCTGCTTAAGGGATAGCCAATGGTGGAACCTATATGAGGCTTCAGTAGCAAACTTGGCAATCTTGTTGTAGCAAGATTCCATTTTATTTAGATTAGTTTGGCAGAGATTAGTCAAGATGGGAGAGGCATAGAGGAGGGTGGATATAAGATTATTAATGGATAGAATTATGTTTTTAGTAGTTGGGTTGGATGTGTGTAACTCATGTTATTTAGTTTCAGAAAGAAAGTAGTGCATGCAAGGGTAATATCTAAAACTGTATGAGATTGGTGGTGTATTAAAGCTACACTATAAGAGTGGTGGAGTTTGTTGTTTATGGGGGTAGGTATTTGAGAGTGTAAGAACTGATAATGGGAGTTGTCTATAGCTACAAGCTGAAGTGATGTTAGGGACTTAAGAGCTATTATAAGCTTACGGTAATGCTGGGTATACAGCTTCTGTAAAGTGTTGAAGAGTATGGCCAGTGCCAGAGTTATCTTTTATGTGTTAGGGAGCAGCTGTATGGCCAGGAAATATTGGCCAGGTAAGTGGTGTCCTCAAGATAAGAGGGGGTAACAGAGATAGTGAAATAATAAAATTATAAATCACAATTACAACAAACACCCAAAAGGGACTGCTTGTGACTAAATAACCTAACAAGAAAGATTAATATAATATCAAAAATATATATGAAAAATAAGATTCATGTAATATCAGAAAATGCATCTGAAAAATAACCTCAAGCCAAATGTGCCAGTTGCCAATCAAATAAAAAATGTATAAATTATATACACTATATAATATGGCCCATAATGTAATCAAAAAAGAATATATAGAAACTGTATAGAAAAATGGGACAATGAAATGCATCAATCTCACTTACTGTTCGTCCCTGGCATATACTGTATGAAAACATGCACATTACAGATGAATAATGAACACTAATACAAGGCTGATAGTCAACCAGCACAACTGTTATGAATCACCAAATTCCAAAAGAAAATGTAACCTGATGAAATAATTGAACAACTATATGAAATTAATATGTATTTAAACAACAAAAGAAAAAATCTTTTGTATGAAAAACATTCACATAGAGTAGCAACCGCCATATACAAAGATTTTAGCACCAAACAATTGGTTAACCATAATGCAAAAATTATTACTAAACATTTATAAATATGGTGAAAGAACCCTTGTGAACAACCAGGTTAAGCTTTCAGACATTGCCTACTACATAAATATAGTGAAATTATATTCAGTCTACAGTAAATGAATGTCTGTTCAGATAGCCAACCAACCAAATAACAGTGTTTTGTACAAAAACATTTATAAACCATAGAAATAACCAAATTTAGCCAGGTCTGCCTGGAAATATCTCGAGTGGTAGACCAAAAAACCAACCACTATGAGCTTAAGCAAGTTCCAGAATAATTCACTTTGGGAATGAAATACACCAAGTGTCGAATGATGAAACAGCTACTTTTATATAAAGTTCTCCTCATAAGGCCAAATCCAAAATCGATAAATCCAAAAGTCTTAGTTCTGGCCCACCAAAAACAGCACTTTTCAGTCAATCCGCTCAAATATACCAGGTAGAATGTTTAGTTTGGAGATCTCTCCCAAAAAATGGTGTAAGTAATTGAATTCACGCCAAACAACTGCTTTTACATAAAGTTCCTCACATAGACACCAAGACCAAGACCCAAACGCCAAAAAACGTTACTGAAATGCAGAGCAGATAAACAATACTCTTCAGTCAATCCGCTCAATGTATTACTCACCAGTAGATCTGGAGATCTAATTCTTGCCAGTTCAAATATTTAGTTTAGAGAAAACTCTCCCAAAAAAATGGCATAAGCACTCCCGCTAGCATTCAGCCAACTTTCCCATCTGAAATCTGAAAGCATGCACCAAACACGATCGTTTCTGAACCGCTAATAAGAAACCTTTGCACAGGAAACCGCCAAACATTACCACGACAGGGAGGTCAAGATTTTTAGTTGTATCCCACACAAAGTTTGATGGAAAAGGTCACAAAAATAGTAAACGACGCTCACATCAATGTTTCAAACTCCTCAATGTTCCATTAAATGTTCAATTAAATGTTCACTTATGTTTTAGTGTTTGAAATCTTCTCTGATTTAAGTCTTGTAATGCAGTGCCAGATCTGCAGAGTGATTTGCAGTTCCAAAGTATTGTCATGAAGTGACGGGCTATAAACTTCCAAAAGAATGTAAGGCTAGGCTTTTTAAGACAAAGTTTGTCTCTTCTTACCCCATGACAAGAAATTAACTACTGATCAGAAGTTCTAAAAGATTTTGTTCTCGCAAGAGAGTATCTGATATGTATGTGGACATCCAAGCTATTAAACATCCTTTCTGCCTCACTTATGGGTTCTAGGAAGAAAACAGGGAAATGGGTAGATTGGCTTAAAGTAAACCTGGATACCACTTTATTTGATAATAAGAGATGGATTTTTTCTCAAAAAATATATAATAATATATAAAGTCCATAAGAAACTTGGAAGTCTATATAGGCACAAAAGGTCCCAGACCACAATGGCCAAAATTGCATTGGCACAAACCTATCTGCTCTCCACTCCACTATATGCCTCTCCAGTTTTAACTAATCTAAGGAAAACTGACTTATCGAAGGTAGAACCACGAAAATAAAAGAAGATGCAATGTTAATAAAGCCTGGATTCCACAAAAACAGCATTAGGAAGTATGGTGGTATGGAATGGGACAGTGTTACCCTTATTTTAGAATGTATGTCTAGTGTTTTGGACCACAATTACATCTTCTATGAAGGAGAACATTACAGGCAGACCAGGGGGGTAGCGATCGGAGCCGCTTGTGCTCCCATCATTGCCAACCTGGTTATGCTTGATTGGGAAGATAAATACGTGTTCAAGAGCAAGTTTTTTGGTAGTATTAGATACTATACTCGCTTTTTGGGTGATATCTTCATTCTATGGGATGATTCTTTGGATAGATTTAAGCAATTTATTGAATATTTAAATAACACTAGTACATATTTAAAATTTACCTATAATTACAATACTGAAAGTATAGCTTATCTGGACACTCTTGTTAGCCATACACCCACTGGGTTTAAGTAATGTACTCATAGGAAGGATACATTTAGTAATGCCTATTTGGAATATTCAAGTAATTATCCAAGAGGTCAAGTGAAGAATATATTAAAAGGGCAGTGTATTAGAGCAGCCACAATGACTTCACAATATGAGGACATGGTGCGAGAGATTAACTTTATAGGAAGTATATTTAGTGAAAGGGGATACCCTAAAGGATTAAGAAACGATATTACTAGATACGTTATAAGCAAATGGGGTGCTAAATATAAACCCTTAGTAGGCACGGAGATGTCACAGAATCCGCCTCTTATTGCAACATCTGCTGATAGTGAAGTGTATTTTATCCGTGCTTGTATATTAGAGTATGGCCCTTATGTAAATCGAGTTAAAAAAAAGTCATTACGCACTACTGGAATATCCTTACAGCTGATGAGAATATTACACAACTTGTGGGGGAGGCAGCAGTTTTTGTTTATAAGACTGGGCAGAATATAAAGAGTAGTCTGGAAAGATGTGGGGAAATAACTAGAATGAATAATAAGAAAGGTCATACTAGGAAGTGTGGGGTATGTGAAGAATGCCATGCTTTATTAGGGGATGATAAGATAGTCTTAGGAAGCATTAATAATACTATGGTCACATTTAAGATAGGGAATTGTAATACTAAATTATAATAAATTTAGCTAAATGCAGAGTATGTTCTGGATACTATGTGGGAAAAAATGACAGGTGTCTCAAGAATAGAATCTATTACCATTTTTATAGGATTAGAACAAAGGATAAAAATAATGCCTTATATAGGCATATTGAGAAGTGGGGGAATAGCCATAGTTTTAAATTTGGCATTTTAGAGCAAGTTAGGGCAAATCCTAGAGGTGGTAATATAAACGCTATATTGGGACAGAAGGAAGTAAAGTGGCAATTGCTGCTTGATGCCACAACCCCCCCCCCCCCCCCGGATTTAATGATAATATTCCTATTAAGCCCATATTAGTAGCCAGGGCATGAGGTCATGGATTAAGTAATTTAGTTATTGGGTGCATGTTTGTATTACACACACTATTTATACAATTCATTGCCTTAAATTGTTATTATGTGTGAGTATATATGTAATGTTTGTGATGATTTGCCAAATTTAGGCATTAGTTAAGTTATGCAGACATATTCAAAGGTATATAGTCAGCACATAGCTTTAAATTTTTGAAAATAAGCCCATTGCCACCAAAAAAGATATAAACAATTAGCTTGTAGCACTACATGTTCTGATGAAGTCCACAATGGGAGTGGATGAAAGCGCTTAACCTGTAGCACATCGTACATTTATGCGAACATCTATTGTTTTTAACATTTTTAACGTTTTTAGTAACTTGTTGGATTACATTTTTATTATATATTGATTGCCTGAGTGCGTTTTTGTGGAATCCAGGCTTTATTAACATTGCCTCTTCTTTGATATTCTTAACTGTTGTTGAGGAAACGTTAAATATTTATTTTTCATGGTTATCCATGGTAGAAGCATGTTATAATAAAATTGGTAGGTTTGCATCTGACTGCCCATATAGTACAGCTTTAAGGATACTAGACTGGCTTGAGCTTTCCAACATTATTCCTTACAACCAACTCTCTCTGACTCACAAAATTGTAACACAACCAACTAGAACCCTTGCACTACAAAATCTCATCCCTCATTACAGTTCCAGCAGAACACTTCACTCAAACAATAAGAACTTACTCACCGTCTCCAAGGCCAACAACACTGCAGGAGAATCTTTATTTTCCAACTATATATCTCATATATGGCACTCCCTTACTAAATCCATTCTCTCAATCTTATCCACTAACAACTTTAAGCCATCACTTAAAGCTTATCTAAGAAAATAAGTGGCAATGTTCCTGTACTAACCTCTCATGAGTGCTATGATACAGGACAGTATACCCAAAACATATCCAACTTCTCCTCCGATGTTTAATCCTTTGTTCCTACTGACCTGTCTTAACCTTATATCTTGACATAAGTCATACCAACAAATAGTACTAGCTATGTTCAAAGCCTAGGTTTTGTTGTCAAGATGTAACAAATGTGTATGTTATTATGTATACTACATTTTGTTTACTTTATTGATTATTGTAATGTGTGCATGAAAATGTATTGTTACTCATGGAGCTTTTCTCCCCGGGCCTCTGCTGAAAAAGGACAGTTGGACTTTCCCGGTAAACAAATGTTAAATAAAATATATATATATATATATATATATATATATATATATATATATATATATATATATATATATGGGTCTACCTGAAAACGCCGAAATTTCTAAACTCCAACGACGAGAACACTGAAACCGGAAGATCGACAACAGAGAAGACCGACAGCTGAGAATCCCAACGCCGAGAACACAGACATGTTAAGGCAAGTGTGCGATAGGGATGGAAGTTAGGGTCAGGGTGTGGGTAAGGTAAGTGTGCGATAGTGACGGACGTTAGGGTAGGGTGCGGGTCAGGTAAGTGTGCAATAGTGACGGACTTTAGGTTCAGGGAAGTTAAGTGAGTTAGGGTTAAGGTGCGGGTAAGGTAAGTGTGCGATAGTGACGGACTTGAGGGTTAGGGACGGATTAACTGAGTTAGGGTTAGGGTGCGGGTAAGGTAAGTGTGCGATAGTGACAGAGTTAAGGGTTAGAGGCGGATTAAGTCAGTTAGGGTTAGGGTGTGGGTAAGGTAAGTGTGCGATAGTGACGGACCTTAGGGTTAGGGTTTGGGTTAAGGTTAGTGCATAGATAGTTGTGTATGTAAGGTTTAGTGTAGGTTTGTAAGGTTTTTGGTGTGCTTGTGTTGTGTGTGTGTTTTTCAGGAAATGCATTTGTTCTGTTGATTGTCAGGATTGTGGTTTGTCAGGCATGTGAAGTTTCGTATTTTTGAACTTTCTTTTTTTTTCGGTTTTGTAGTGTCGGATATTTTGGTGTCGGTGTTTTGGCGTGTCAGTGTTATCAGGTAGACCCATATATATATATATATATATATATATATATATATATATATATATATATATATATATATACACACATATATATATATACGTATATATAGCTGTGGAAGATGAGATAAAGTTGACCCACCATAAGAGCTTGCAACTCAGATACTCTTCTTGCAGAGGTCAGCTCAATCAGCAAAACTGTTTTCATGTTAATAACCTCAAGTTAGACAGATGAGATAGTTCAACAGGAGAGAGCATTAACTTCTCTAGCACAAAATTAAGATCCCAAGGGAAAAAACACAGTTTTTCTGGGAAGCTTCTTATGTAAAAATCTCTTTCAAAAATATTTTCACATGACTGTATTGAAAGAGGGGGATTCATGGACAGACATGCTTTAATGGCTGATAAATAAACCTTGCTAGGGGAATAAAACAGGATATACCATAGCAGCTCACAAAAATACTGTAAAACTGTAAAATCGGAGAAACACTAATCCTGAATGGTTGCTGTTTTTTTTTTTTTTTTTTTTTTTTGGTACCAGCTAGAAAACAGTTTCCATTTGCTTCTACATGATGTTACAGTAGCACATTCTAAGAATACAGATGCTTAAAATATATTGAGACACTATCATCCAGGCAGTCAGCTATAGTTGTTTGGGGTCAGGATGTATCAAACACCCCTGATCATGGGTGAGTAAATCCAGTCTGTGAGGAAGCTTGTGGTAACTGCCACTGACCAATTCCAAAAGAAGGGAGAAACAGTGTTGTCTGGGCCAGAAGGGAGTCACTGCAATGATCTTTGGGGAGTCTTCCTGAATCTTCAGCAGTACCCTGCAAATCAGTAGAAAGGGTGTAAAGGCATAGAGGAACATTCCGGTCCAAGGAAAAGAAAGGCAACATTTTTCCAGTTGTTTTTTTAGAAATCTACCCATGGATTCCTCCCAAATTAATCAAATACAGTTTCCATTCATGAGGGTCTGCCTTAGTCCTGCTCAACTTGTCTGACCCACAGTTCTGTTCTGACAGAATGTAAGATCCCTACAGAGTGCGACTGTGCTATAAAGCTATATCCTACGTTAACATGGGTAGTCTGCATAGAGGTAAGATCTGGTGGCTCCTTGCCAGTCTACATGCCATATTACAATGGTACTGTCTGTAAACACTTGAAGAGAAACCAGGACCACAGATGATTCAGAGAGTTCAGAGCCTTTATAATAACCTTCATCTTTTTTCTGTTGGTGTTTTGATCTGTCTTTATTGTCTGAAAGACCCTGCACTTTTATACCCCATTGAAGCTGCTCCCTAAGCAAAGTCTAAGGTGTCTGTTGTGACTGACTTGCTTTGGAGCAGAGAGGGAGAATGGGAGGCCTAGATTCTGACAAATTACATGTACCACCAACTGATTTTCCTTTTACACAAATCTCAGAACTGGAAATTGAAAAGACAATGGGTGTTGACGCTGGGGCCAAATATATCTCAGACACCACTATATCTTTCTCATGTGGAGTCTTGCAAGAGGTATCATGAGAATCATGGAAGCCATGAGACCCGGAATCCTCAGTTAGACAGAAGCCTGACTGGAAATCCCCTGGAATAGATCTAAATATAGATCTATTTTTTCCTGTGGAAGAAAAACTCTTTGTACTGAGGTGCCTAGAAGACGCACAAAAAACACAATCCTGTGAGATGGAGTTAAAAAACTTTGAATCTATGTTGGAATCCCAGCCTATGTAGAATATCTCTCACACAAGAGAGAGACTCCTGACACTTTAAAAAAGACTCTGCAAAAATAACCAAATTGATTAAATATGAGAAAACATGGATACCCTGTAGCCTGCAGTGAGCTATTACAGGAGCTAGACACTTGGTGAGCACCCTTGTATCAGTGGATAGCCCAAAAGGTAAGGCAGATAACTGTTAATATGACCCACACAAAATCTTAAGAAACACCTGAAATCTAGATGAAAAGCAATGTGATGATATGCATCTTTTAAATATTAAGTTACCAAAGAACTCAAGTTAGGAAGAAGGGGTAACAGGTTGTAAACTGAAAGCATTTTGAACATGTGACTATCACAACTTGATTCAGGAAAGCAAGATTTAGAACTTTCTGTCTTGAACCACTGTAGTTAACTGCCATGAGCCTAGCTTACGAAGCAGTGGTTCTTCCACTTAATGACTTACTCTTGAAAATAAGCCAGGTATTGAAAACATAAATAAATGTATGTAATAAGGTGGCCTGCTCACAGGAGGTTACTAGGCTACTGGCCCTAGGGCATTTACAAGCCTGGACATGTTATACCCTTGCTCCCTTACAGACCAAGATATATAATCTATATTTGCAATGCGAATCTAAGATCAGCACTAGTTGCAAATCTAAGATCAGCACTGGCTGCCCCTGTCCAAGAGGGGCATAGGTGAATCCCCCATAAATTTACAGTTTCCCATCCAGTTGTCCAAGTTATGCTTAAATAGGTTCATTGAGGAGTTCGGTTTTATGTGAATTGGGAATTTGATAAAGGAGAGTGGCATATCCTGCTAATGTTGCAGGCTATGTTAAGATCCCTAGAGCGAGTGACTTTTGTCCAATTTGATTTGCAGATGTGCAGCATTTCCATTAAGGCAGGGCTCGAGACTGCTCTGTAGGCCAGGCACAAGTAGCCTCTAAGCAGTCTATAAGATACACAGTACAGTGACAGGGCCTTCAGTCTTTCAGTCTGTCTATGTAGGTCATATGTTGTAGGCCCTGAATTTTCTTTGTGAGAAACCTCTGAGGTCTCTCCAGCTGCTGCAGGTGTCTGGTAAGGTGCATACAGAAGGGAGAATAGTACTCTATTATTGGTCTGATGACGGACGAGTACAGGGGAGTTATAACCTCCTTAGCTTTGGGGATGCTACGCCCTTACTTATCAGATGTGCAATGTAGAAGGCCTTCCTTACCACTGTGGACACATGTGATCAAAGTTAAGGTTGCTGTCAATCTGCGTTCACAAATCTCTCACCACTGAGTTTGAACTTGGGAGGGTATTATTAATATTGTAATTGGAAGGGAAATCTCCTTTGCTGAAACGGATGATAATGCATTTTTTTTGTGGTGAGTTTAAGTCGGTGGCTCTGGCACCAGTCATTTATCTGTGTAAGCCCATTTTGTAGACTGCTGGCATCTTTTGGGGATTTTATGACTGCACCAATTTTGTAGTCATCAGCAAACTTGGTAAGCCACAGGCCATCTATTTTCACCTGGATTTCTGAGAAACAGATTTCAAACAGTAGAGGACCTAGCACTGAACCTTGTGGAACACCACTGGTAACAGGACTGCTGATAGAGGTGGAATCTCCAGCTCTGACTGCATGAGTTCTGTTAGTGAGCCAGTTGCCTAACCAGCTAATGACACATGAGTTAATCCCCTGCTGGGTGAGTTTCTCAATGATGCCTGAAAGCAGGGGATTGTGTCAAAGAGCTCGGCCAAGTTGAGATAGGCAGTATGTGCTGTTTTGCCTTCATCTAGGGCTTTGATGACACTCACGAAGAAGTCCACCAGATTTAACATGCATGATGTGCCCTTAACAAAGCCAATGAGGTCTATGAGGATTCTCTCCATGGTCTTTCAGATAAGGCTGTTTAGGCTTATGGTTCTATAGTTCACAGGGTTGATTCTGGGACCTCCCTCTGTGCAAGCGGATTATGGTTGCTGTTTTCCATTCAGCTGGGACAAAGCCAGTACTTGGACTGTGGTTGAAGAGAGTGGCTAGTGGTTCAGCTAGCTTCTGTTTTAGACCATTTAGTAAGCAGCCTGGGATGTCATCTGGTCCCATAAAGGCTGTGTTTTTGGCCATGAGAGTGTGGTTATGACCTGTTCTTTGGTGGAAATGGGTAGAGGACTGGTGACAGATATGCTTTGGGGTATGATTGGTGGGGACAGGGAGGTGAAGTTTTCAGCAGGTTGACAATGTCCTCAGGTTTAGTATAAGTGGTACCGTCCACTACTAAATCAGCACAAAGCTGGGCCTTTCATTTTAGACTTCGTACACAGCTAAAGAATGCCTTGTGATTATCCTTTGCTAGGGATGCTAATTTAGTTTCATAATTAGCTTTAGAGGACTTTACAAGATGTCTAATTTACATGTTCTTCTTCTGCTGAGACTGTTCCCTCTTATTCTTTGACAGCAGTTTCTTTCTCTTGTTGTTTAACTTATTTATGCTAGATGCCCACCAGGGTGGCTTGTTTTTTGTGAGGACCTTGTTTTTATCTGTTCAGGTATGGCTGTGTCTATACATTTCTATAGCTGTTTTTTCCGATGACCTCAGTATAGAAGTCATTGCTGTCAGGAGGTTTGAAGCTATTTATACCATTACTGAGGAAGCTATAGTTTGCTTTGGAGAAATTCTTCAACCTTTTTGCTCCTTGGGAGGAGGGGGGAATCAGGCACAATCGCTACTTCAAACAAGACTGATTTCTGATCTAACTTTATCAGGGAGGGCCCCACAGTGCAGTGGAGTGGTGCAGCGATCCCCAATATTGGTGAGTACTAGGTCAAGGATATTAGAGCCCCTTGTAGTGGTGCAGACTATCTGCTCCAGAGCATTTGAGTTAACAAAGTCCTAGAACCTTAAGGTGAACATGTTTGTGCTTATATATGTTTCCCAATTGATAGCAGGATAGTTAAAGTCAGCCAAGACAAGGGTGTTTGGCTGTATTGTAAGTGACTGAAGTAGGTCCAGGTAGGCTTGTAAGTGACTGAAGTAGGTCCAGGTAGGTAGTGTGGGATTTTGTGGTTCATGGTGGGGGTCCAATAACAATGACATGGGGGGGTCTTTCCTACAGTTAGTTGGACTTGGAGTAAATCTAAGGAGTTGTACTTTTTAACTAGTCCTGAGCTGTATTTGTCTTTAATGAAGATGGATACACCTCCACCTTTGGTTCTTTCACATTCATTTTTTGGTCTGAACATGTTCATAGGTTCATAGGTTCATACTAGGCTATCTGCCCAAGGGCATTTATAAGCCTAGCCCATAGTTATGTGGCTTTGCCACCCCTTTAGTTTGAAGAAACTATGCCTATTATTTTGCTGTGCCTCTGTCAAGCAGTGACACTGAAGTAATCCCTGGGGTATATCTGCGATCTCCCATCCATTGGTCAAGATTCCTCTTGAACAAGGCCAGCGAGGTGCTCTGCCTCACATGTACCGGGATTTTGTTCCACAGCATAGGGAGTCTCTGGGTGATGAATCTGTCCCTCCAGCATGTTCTATTAATAACCATGTCTAGGTTTAAGTCTCCCGCCCTTGTGGTTCTGAGGGATCTAGATTTTTTGAGGTGAAGCATATTCATCAAATCTGGGTTTGACATGGCCTTATATGTCAGGCACAGGTCACCTCTGAGCAAGCGGTATGCGACTGAATAGAGCTGGAGTTCTTTCAGTCTGGCAGCATAAGACATATTTTTGAGACCCTTTATCCTTTTGGTGAGGAACTTTTGGGGCCTTTCCAGCTGCTGCAGGTGTCGGGTCAGATACATTCCGAATGGGGCATTGTACTCAATCATAGGTCTAAATGAGTGATGAGTACAGGGGGACAATGACCTCCCTAGATCTAGATGTGAATCCTTTCATGATCAGGTGGGCAATGTAGAAGGTTTTCCTAACTACTTTGGCAACATGAGTGCCAAACGAAAGGTTACTGTCAACCTGGGTCCCCAGATCCCTGATGACTTCTTCTGTGCTCAGTGGATTGCCACCTATATGGTAGCTAGGGGTAACCTTGTTTTTCCCGAAGGGTATGACTATGCATTTCTTGGCGTTTAACTTTAGGCCATGGCTCTGGCACCAGTTATCCGTTTCTGTGAGGCCCTTCTGAAGGATATCTGTGTCAGATGTGTTTCGACTATGGGCCCAGTTTGCAGTCATCTGCAAACTTTGTCAGCCATAACCCTCCTGTGTTTGCTTGTACTTCAGAAAAGTAGATGCCGAACAAGAGTGGTCCCAGGACTGAGCCCTGTGGGACACCACTTGTGACAGGCTTTGAGTCTGACATGGCCAGCAACTCTGACCCTGTGGGTTCTGTCACTTAGCCAGTTTGCAACCCATCTTGTGATGTATGGGTTTACATTTAAGCCGATGAGTTTTTCGATGATACCTGAGTGGGGTATTGTGTCGAAGGCCTTTGCCAGGTCGAGGTAGGCTGTATAGACTGCCTTGCCCTCATCAATGGCCTTGGTGACTGTTTCGAAAAAGTCAACCAAGTTTAAGAGGCATGATCTGCCTTTCACAAAGCCAAACTGGGATGGATCCAAAGTCTGCAAGTTCCCTATGTCTTTATTTATGAGTTCCATTATGATCCTCTCCATGGCTTTGCAGATAAGGCTTGTCAAGCTAATGGGATGGTAATTTCCAGGGTCGGTGGAGGCACCGCCCTTATGAAGTGGGACCACAGTCGCCGTGCGCCACTCCTTGGGTACGTATCCTGAGGTGAGGCTAAGATTAAACAGCTGTCCTAACTGCGGGTTTAATTCCTCATTGAGTTCGTGGAGCACACAGCCGGGGACACCATCCGGTCCCATGGATGCTGTGTTTTTTGCCTTGAGAGAGCAGTTCTCACCTGGGCGTTGGAGATGTTTGGGGAGCTACAATCCTCTGGTATAGATATCTCTCCTTTTGGGGGGGAGAAGTTTGCACTGAACCTGTCAGCCAGTATGTTGGCAATGTGTGTAGGTTCAGTAATCTTCACATCATTTTGAACTAATTCCGAGCATATCTGGGAGTTTCCTCCTAGGTTTCTAACATAGCTAAAGAAGGCCTTATGATTGTCTTTTGAGTCCTTGGCGATTTTTCTCTCAAAATTTGCCTTGGATGATTTTATGAGAGCTCTTAGTTTTTTACATTGTAGGCTTGCATGGCCGAGGTACTCTCTGCAGCCTTGAACCATGGCAATTTGACTGCACAAAAATTGGCATCCTCCAAAGTAAGGAATGCTTCCAGTGAGTGCAGTTTCTGATTTAGACTCCTAGCATTACGCAGCATAACCTTGAGTTTGTCTCTAGAGGATATTGGTCAATAAAGGATGGATGCCAGGAGTTTGTCACCTTTTAGTAATAAATATCCTCTTATTAATTAACACATGCATAAGTAAAAGACAATCAGCCACACCCTTGTTAAGTGAATAAACAAAGATTACTTAGCTTAGAAAAGCATGAGTTAAGCAATACAGTTAACATTTAACTACACAGAGCACACAAAACAGAAAATAATCATTTTGAAAAGAATGCAGGAAAGAAAAACGTATCTTCAGCTGTTCTTTTTCTTCTAATCTATAAGAATTAATTATGCCTTACTATACTAGGTGATCTTTCAAAACATATTTCAGGAAAAGAGAGAAACAAAAAGTGGTGAAATACCTCACAAGACACTGGCTGGCTGCAGGGCTTACTCACTTCTAAACTATTTTGATCTGTTCTCAACTGCTCCAAGTATTTATTTTAAATCTTCATATGGAAAGCATTGGTTTAGTCAAAAAGTCTTTCACACATTTACATGTTAACAAGCCTGTTTATTTGATTTGGTCAACTCCTGACCTAGGAAAAGTCCCAAATCCTGCAATTTATTTACTTACCATTTTTCATCAGGCAGGTTGTCTGGTCCACTAATCTTTTCAATCAAGCCAGAGCTCAGTGAATAGCAGTACCCATATAATATAAAATACAGAATAAACATGCAAAGAAATAATTAGGAATAATACTCTGAAGCAAACAAAGCCTAACTAGCAGTACACTGGTTATGAACAAAGCCATCACCAAGTAAAATACACTGGCAAAAACCAAGAGTTATAAGCGAGAGTTTTATATATATAATACTGATACACTGGATAATATTTAGGGCAACAAGTAAGGATTAGGGTACCAAGATATTACTATATCAAGTACTGACAGCTTGAATTGTTAGCTGGTACTGATCATTGTTATGGTAGTAGTAGGTGTACTGTGCTGCCTTAAGAAACTGGTCTTTGAGAGCATCTTTAAGAGTCTCAAGTGTATCTTTTTTTTTTCCTCCTTCTTCTGTAGAGTAGGTTCTGCTATTTTGAACTACATCTACAGAACACTCCTTCTCTAAAACTTTGAAGCATGGGAAAGTTGTCATTCTGCAAGGTTCTCAGGGTGTAGTTTTTGGTACATAAATATGAGTCATGTTTTCAACAGTGTCAGTAGCTCAAGTTTAAGATTTTGAAAAGTAGACTGCAAAGGAGAAAGGGGGATCCATCTGTTACTTGGTGTCATTAAGCAGACTGCAGTGGCATACAAAAGGATGCGCCTGAAGAATTAATATTTTGTGCTTTGTACATTACAACCTAATTGCTATACAATTTATATCCTGCTGCAGGAAGCTAAAATCCTTATATTTCCTTCCTATTTTGATTTTGTAGGAAACAGGTCACATATTTAGACCTCTTTTTGTGCCACAGAAGCTAACAAAGCACATATTTAGTTTATTTGCTGCAGGTTTTATCAGAAATGAGTCAGCCCACTTTTCTGCTACACTCTGATTCCAAAAACAGTGGCATATTAGTGTGTACACCTAAGAGATAGAACAAGAAAACATCTCAACTATGTAAAATATAAAAAGAAATGAAAAACTATGTAAAGTGCTTACTAGAGGAATGAAAGGGGGGTTTGCTTTACTCCTACAGTAACCTCTTCTCAAGCATCTGTTGCTATGCTGTGTATACTTCTACACATATCTACTGCCTTTTTAGTGGGCAGAAACTGTAACAGGAAAGCAAAGCATCTGAGCAAATTCTGAAGCAGTAGCATCATATTCAAGGAATAACCACAAAGGCAGGATTCCCTGGAGAGCAACTATGCAAAAACTTGCTTTAGTGCACAAACTGTGCATCCAACTTGTGTTTTGTGAAAGTGTGAACAGCTGAGCATTTGCCTGCTTCTAAAATATGCTGTTCACATTTCTGAAATATACTGTTGTGGCTGGTGCCCTTGCAGAATGAACTTACTGTGTGTCTTGAAGATGTTTGTGTGCATCACAGAAAAGGCAACACACAGGACCAACCATTTAGAGTTAGTTAATATTTTCCTTCTTTGAAAGATACAAAATGTTGATTTTTTTCTAAAACCATTCATCCTTGCAGAGATTTTATGTCACCTGCAAAGATTTCAAAAAGACAAATGGGGTACTCAACATTTCCAACAGCTGGCAAGGAAAAACTGTAATTAGGTACTTACCATAACACTTGATTCTTTCATCCTGGTGCTTCAGATGCAACATGTAGGTCCTTGAGCTACTGCCTGGAGCCAAGATAGCTAAGCTAGTACTCCAGCCTTGAACTCATTTACATTTTCCCCTCCCATAATGCATCAAATTGTGAAGTTCCCTCAGAATGAATTTCATGCACAAAGATATAGAGAACACTGCTATAATCTTCCTAAGAAAACAGGCCCTTTAGTGCCCTCAACAGACACAGGAAAGGGGGGGGGTGTAGGGAAGGATTATCTGAAAGTTGAAGCAGAGGATTAACACTGTGAGCTTTATTTTCTGTGATACAGAGTTTGATTCCCTCAGCCCTCATTTGCCAACCGTGTGTCCAGTGAGCCTACCTTGTTAACAAATGTGCATTGCTATTATTATTACTATATATTGTAGGGAAAAGGATGAAAGGATCCATTGTTATAGTAAGTACATACCTTCCGTATCCTGTTCCTCCCATCTGTCCGATCCAACTTGTGAGACAGAATCCCCAGCTACTTACTGCCCGGTGGTATCATGACAGGAGATCACTGAGAATAGTAGCCCCAAAGGAAGCTCTAGACAGAAATCATGTCTAGCTTATAATGTTTAGCAATGGTATGCAAGGAAAACCATGTAGAAGCTGCACAAATCTCATCCACAGAAGAGTTCCTGAAAAAGGCAGCAGATGTGGCTACTGCCCTTTTACAATAAGCATTTGGTTGTTGTTGTGTCTTTCAGCTTTTCCCGGTTAGGAGTCACCACAGCGGAACTCCAGTCTACTAATGATTGGCAGTAGATTTTTACGTGCCGAGTTGCCAGCCCTGACGCACAACCTTCAACGAAGGTTCTAATGGCTTTAGTTCTATAAAGACAGAAAAACAATTGTGCTGAAATATGAAGCAAGTATTTGTCCTTGTTGGAATAACTGGGAAAGAATACAGGCAGATGGATAGTTTCATTCAAATTAGGTTTGGATGACACTTTGGGAAAAAAGAAGGAATTACTGTGTAACAATACTCTGTCCTTGTGAAAAAAAATAAGTACTGTAGAGATGATGATAGCAAGTTTAACACCAAAATTCTTTGGGCTGAGACATTCCCCATAAGGAATAAGGTCTTCCATGGCAAGAATTTTAAGGAATCAGAAAATTCTAGTTCAAACAAGGACTATATCAAGGCCTAGGGACTGGTTCCATGACAGAAAGGCAAAGTATGAATGCATGCATGATAAATGCTTTGCAAGATCTATGACAGGCCAGTGAATGATAATCAAAGCTTTGGTGGAAGTTAGACATAGCTGCTAGTTGTACCTTGATAGTTGGGGAAACTAGAACCCAATGACAAAAGCTGTGAAAGGAAGAGAAAAACATAAGGAAAAGACATTGAAGGGCTCTATTCAATGGGCAGCTGCCCAAGTTGCAAAATGCCTCCACTTGCTCCTGTACACCCTATGTGTAGATTCCTTCTGGAAATCAGAAAAATGTGTACCACATCTCTTTATTAAATTATCACTTAAGACACAGACAAACAAACATAACAGAAAAGAAAATAAACCACATTACCATTTTTCCATTTACATACATTACACACAACATATCCTTTTCTTTTTGTGTAATCAGTTCAACATTGCATAAATTGGGCAGTACAGTGGTGCAGCAGATAACATTGTCACCTCACAGCAAGAGGTTCACCGGTTCGATTCTCAGCTGGGGTGCCTTCTGTGCGGAATTTTCATGTTCTCCCTGTGTTCATGTGGGTTTCCTCTGGGTACTCCAGTATCCTCCCACATTCAAAAGACATGTGACTAGAGCGTTTCTCCCCAGGCCTCCGCTGAAAATAGGCTCTGTGGAGCCTAGTTGGACTTTCCTGGTCAACAAATGTTAAATAAATAAATAAATTGCTGAACTTCACTCCTCCTCCTGAATATTATTTTGCATGTATTGTTCCCACAATTTCTATTTATTTCTATGTACTATGTATTTGTAATATGTAATAACTCACCTTGCAAAGCTACATGACATGTACCTCATATATTGGATAAAAAAAAGTATTCCTGTATGCCTGAAACATGCATGTTTATATTGTATTTCTGTTGATATAATATTTTCGTTAAGCTAATTTACATATTGTTAGCAATGTACTAATTACACTAAGTTTACTGCTTGTACCTAAATAATGTTCTTTTTGTTGTGGAGCTTTTCTCCCCGGGTCTCCGCTGAAAATATTTTTATTTCCAACCCAGTGGGATACTACCTAGTTAACAAATGTAAATAAATAAATAAGTTGCTCTTTCTAAAGCTCTCTCTTCCATTTCTTTTATTTATTTTTATTTATTTATTTTTTATCTTATTTTACATTTTTTTTTATTATTATTTACTTTTTTATTTTATTTTACATTTGTTAACTGGGGGTGTCTGACTGAGCCGAAAAGGCCCTTTTTCAGCAGAGGCCAGGGGAGAAAAGCTCCACAAAGAAAAATCACAGACACGTTGAGTTATTTAGACATGATCAGCATACACACAAATTACAAGGGACATGTTTTTACAGTGGTATGCGGCACATAAACAGTTACAGTGGAAAGAACAAACAAAAAAAAATATATATTAATTTTAAAAATAAAAATAATTAATAGATTTGTAGTGTACAGCTGAAATTTGGAACATAGGTAGAATACATACATAGTACACAGGTACAGCACATACATTGTAGATTAGCCAGTTTTTGTGAGTAAGTTTGAAAACTATTATCAAGTGCTCTAGATTTAGTATGTATATGTTATCCGCTTTCACTAGCCTGGGGAGCAATCATGGCACTGCCAACTTTGCTTGAGATGTTGCCTGATGAGGTCTTTAAAGGAGGCTTTGGATGATGTGTTTTGAATGCTAGTAGGGACAAAGTTCCATTTTCTAGCCACTGAACTACTATACAGTGCATCTCCAAAGCTACTGTAGCTGTTGGTGACTTCTAGTAGTAGTTTGCTTGATGATCTAAGGGGCCTTTTGGATGAGTGATGTTGTACTAGGTTTTTGAGGAAGGACACTTATTGGGGAGGTAATAGATAGAATGACAGAGGCAGAGCTTATTGTAGGTTAGGAGGTTGGGCGGTTCAAGCCAGTGGTGCTGTCGCAAAGCAGCACAGTGATGAGTTCTATATGAGCAATTTGCAGCAGAGCGGGCAATTCTGTTATAGCAGGCTTCCATTTTGCTTAGTTCAGTTTTGTTGAGATTAGTCAGAATGGGATGCATAGAGTAGGGTGGACAGAAGTTGGGAGCGAGCAATGGCTGATCTTGTGTTGTTGGTAAGAAATGGTTTGATATGGTAGAGTGACCTCAGTATGGCATGTACTTTTTTAATAGTTAAGTTGAGATAACTATCAAATTTTAGGTGGGAGTCTATGATTATTCCCAATAGCTTAGTCTGTGCCACTGGAGCAATTGGAGTAGCATTTGTGGAGTAGATAGTGAATTGACTGTTAGTGTTTTTGTTAGAACTGGTTATAATCATAAGCTGAGTTTTCTTTGGATTGAGGATAAATTGGGCTTTGGTAAGGTAGTTTTCAATGTCAGAGAATGCTAGTTGAGTTGTTTGCAGGAGGGTGAGAATGTTTTGTGCAGCACAGATTAAGGTAGTGTCATCTGCATACTGAATTACAGATGCATGTTGTGTGGAGGTATGGAGGTCATTTGTGAAGACTGTGAACAGTAGTGGTCCTAAGATAGAACCCTGTGGGACTCCTATAGTTATGGGCAGCTGAGAAGAGAGAGAATTTTCCCATTTCACAGCTTGGTACCTGTCAGTTAAGTAGCTTTGGAACCAGGTAAGAGAGGAATTTGATAGATGATATTGGTTTAGTTTGTTTAGCAGGATTTGGTGTGAGAGTTGACACTTGTAGGCCTTCATTTTTGAGACGGTTTACTGTGTCTGTGAAGCAGAGGAGGGCTGTAGTGGTACTATGGGCAGGTCTGAAACCATGCTGAGTAGGTGACAGGATGCTGCTGTCTAGGAGATAGTTTAGCATCTGGGTATTGATGCATTTTTCTAGGATTTTGGCCAGGGGGGAGAGTAAAGCAATGGGTCTGTAGTTAATAAGTTCAGTGGAGGTCCCGCCTTTATGTATGGGTGTAACATAGGATATTTTCCAGAGTTTGGGCACATAGTTTTCAACAACTGATCTGTTTATGAGAGTGGAGACTGGGATAGCAATAGCATCTGCTGTGAGTTTCAAGAAATAGCTGGGAAGTAGGTCGGCTGCTGATGATGAGGTTTTTAGTTTGGAGAGCATGCTTTTGATTGAAGTGGTGGAAACTGTTTTGAGGGTAAAGCTTGTATTAGAGTTATTTGTGTTGGGGGGATAGTGAGGAAGGAACTGTCCTGTGATACTAAGGATAGAATTGAGTTCACAAAGTGGGAGCTGAATTGTGTTTCGATGGGAACTTTAGTGTCAGGGGTGGTTGGTTTGGGGGTAGCCTTTTGGGTGGATTTTAGTAGCTGGTTTACATTTTTCCAAAATTGTTGTGGGTTGTGTTGGTATTTAGTTTGCAATGTTGTGTAGTAGGATTTTTTGTCCAGCCTAATGCATTTTTTTGCACGGTTACGCAGTTCTTGGTACTTAGTTAGGCTTTGTGTTTCTTTGTTTTTTTATAGTAAAGCCAGGCAGTGTCTCTGGACTTGAGTTGTTTGGCTTCTTTACTGAGCCAGGGGTTTGTAGAGGTTCTAACCTTGATTTTGTGAAATGGAGTGACAGTGTCTAGGTGTTGTAGAAATATTTTGTTGAAATATGCTACAGCCTGGTCAAGTGGGAGGGTTTTTAGGGGGGATCCAGTCACATGTACAGAATAAAGTGTTGAGGAACTTAAGAGAGAATTTTTTTTGTATTTCTAGTGGATATATAGTTAGTGGTTTTGCGCATGCTTGTTCTACTATGTACAACATATATTATGTTGTGGTCACTTAAGGTGTCTGGGAGACTGCCTGTGTGAGGGTACAATGTGGGGTTGTTAGTTAGGACCCAGTCAAGGATGGATCCCCTTTTAGATTTTTTATCACATCTAGTTGGAATTTGGACTAGCTGTTGGTAGCCATGGAGATTTATTAGATTACTTGGTGGTTCTGATATACAGGTGAACCAAGCTAGGTTGAAGTCCCCCAGAATAAGGGTTTCTTGTGCGTATGTGGAAGAACACCAGGATAAGAGGTCTTCAAGGCTGGCAGGTGTATTACTATGTGGAATATAGATCACAATTGTGGAGATGACCTTTTTAGGGTGAAGTTGAAGTTGTGAAATAAGTATGTCCCAATTATTGGGGGAGGGGTAGAAGTTTGGTAATTGACAGACAGTTAAGTTGGACTTGTACAGTAAGGCAGTTCCACCCCCTTTATGAAGTGGTCTGTCTTGTCTAATGATAATGTAGCCGGTAGGGAGAATTTCTGAGTTAGCTATGTTTTTATTTAGCCAGGTTTCTGTTAAAGCAACTATGTCTGGTGAGTAGTGTGCTATTGTGGCCTGGAGTTCAGGTATTTTATTTTTGATACTTCTAATATTAATATTTAGCATTAAAAGATGGTTGGTTTTGCTGCTGATGTTGTTGATTTGCCCAGGGATGAAGAAAGTGGGGGTGTTATGTTCTGACATTTGTGTTGGAGCAGTTTGTGTTGGACAGGATGGATTTGGGCCTGGGTTGGGGTGGATATCCCCACTTATGGTGAGCCTGGAGTTAAAATGGTTATACAGATGTTGGCTATACAGATGTTGGAGTTTGGTGAGGAGTGTGAGAAAGTATTGTGTTTTTTTGGAGTAGGAATGAGAGCATATGTGTTTAGTTCTGAATTGGTCCGTTATGTAGTTCTTGAATAACTGTGGGCAGATATTATTATAATGTGTGGTGTCTGTATACGAGAGTGCATAATGTAGCATTGTGCTACTAAGTTTAGGGACATTGCTAGCGTGATAACTTATGGTGTTGTAAAGAATTATGAGCAGACTAGACTTAGTTGTGTGATAGTCATGGTTATAAAGTTTAAGTTGTTTCAAGGTGGGAGGTCTGAATAGGAATTATAGGGTTGCACTATATGTGGATGGGGAAGTAGTGTGGGTGATGTACAAAATGCCTAGTGGGAATGAGAGTGATTGGGAGTATTTTGTGTGGAACAAGTTGGTGTGGTATAAGGTGATATGACTTGAGAAGCTGTGATTGGTGGAGGTGATGTGAGGGTGAGCTGTGGGTGTGGCTGTGATTACTATAAATGTAGAGGTAGTGGGGGTGGGAGGGAATAGGGGGCAGGGCAGAGGAGCAGAGAGAGCCCGAGCATTACCGAGGGCGAACGGAGCGGGGCAAAGCCAACCAAGACAAGAGAAAAAAGTAAGTATTACTTTACAAATCTGAACACTTTAAACAAATTCCTGAGGTCTAATGGCTTACCGGCAAGCAGAATGTAATTGCTGAAGAGCACTTGTGTCCTGGTGGGAGACTAGAAATTTAAAGTTGGCTCCATGCTCAGCAGGATTCTAATATAGACTTTGTATTGGGGAGGGAGATAGCACAAGGGGTGTAAACCAGGTGGAATGCAAAGAAACCAGAGAGGAAATAAGTGGAAATCAGTGAAGGCCTCAGAGGGGGTAAGTAATAATTCAAACTACCTGTAAAGTGAAGGAGAGAAGAGACAACAAAGTTTATTAAGGTTGGGAGTGTGTCTTCACATTGACTTGCTGATTAGTAACCAGTTTGTGCACAGATTAGAGTAGGGAGATACATTAGCAATGAAGGGGAATGTATAGAGATGCAAATAAACAGGTGGGCCTCCAAGTGATACAAATTAAGGCAGAAAGCAGTGAGAGGGTTGCCTGATGGTTAATTTAGTCACAGGGATGTGAATTAAATGTATACTGTCCATTGGACAGTTAGGATTACTGCATGCAAGTGGGGAGGACACAAGGCTACAACAGTCAGTTTTATTAGCAAGCTGAGAACCACTAAGAAATACTGCTAATGTAATAGCTTCACTCTCATAAAACATACAAGTAGAATGCCTGGGTGGGCTGACCCTGCTCTTGAGGCTCAAAATGTATATCCTTGTTTAGTTTGCAGTACTGATTCCTTCTTATACTGTATGGGTGGAGTGGTAGCCGCAGACTACAGATTTGCTTGAGTGTGCTCCTGCTCTTGAGGCTCAAAATGTATATCCTTGTTTAGTTTGCAGTACTGTTTTCTTCTTATACTGTATGGGTGGAGCGGTAGCCGCAGACTACAGATTTGCTTGAGTGTGCTCCTGCTCTTGAGGCTCAAAATGTATATCCTTGTTTAGTTTGCAGTACTGATTCCTTCTTATACTGTATGGGTGGAGTGGTAGCCGCAGACTGCAGATTTGCTTGAGTGTGCTCGGCAAGCAGAATGTAATTGCTGAAGAGCACTTGTGTCCTGGTGGGAGACTACAAATTTAAAGGTATATATTATCTATTTTATAATATTCATTACTTCAAATATTCATGGGTTAGACTTTGACTTCATTTTCCACTAATTGCTTTTTTGGCCACCAACAAAATTAAACTTAATAATGCCTTACTGTGCTTAGGAAATTCAGATCATGTGACCCAGCTATAAAAAACATATCCTTAGTTACAGCCATTTGCTCACCCAATATTTCTGCCAGAGTACTCTGTAGGCAATTTTTAAATCTGCTAACTCATTATATTCCTAACAGACGTGTTCCCTGTTACCTCTCTTCCCCATCACACCTCCAACATTTGTTAGCTACCTGAGGAAAATCTATGAAGTCTGGCTGGCATAAAAAACTACCTGTTGAAATACTTCCAAGCAAAGATCCCAAACCTTCTGGACTTTGTTGCATTTTTTTCTTGTTTTCTTTTTCCTTTTATTGTACACTAGGATACTGCTTCTAGCTGTGTCTGACTCTGTACTTCAGAAACTAGCATATTAACTGCCCCCTTCTTACCACATTTCTCTTTTAGGTAACTTCAGGCTACAGTTTGGGGTTTTCTTTCACAATACACAACAAGGCATTGCACATCTACTACTGAAACCCCTGACTACAACATTGTACTTTCCTTTTCAACTTGCAAACAGCATGTTAAGTAGCAAATATAAGTTAACTCTGCTGTACGTCTTTATTGTCATTTGGTAAATGAGCTTGCAGTCCCAGTTAAATTACTTATTAGCAAGGCTTGCGTCTTCTTCCTAGTTAATTGTTTATAAAAGCAACTGCATTGTCAGGCTAAGGAAACTTCCATGACTGCCCTCACCCCTTTATAGTTTATCTATTATTAGTTTGGGCTAGGAATGATTCTGCATGCCCCTAACTAATAACTAAACATTTTAGTCCATAATTAGCAATGTACATAATTACAAATAGGTCTCTTTACCATTATCTGTGCTAAAGATGCCTGTACAGAGTGACTCTCTCCTGCTACCGTGATTGTTTATCTCTACCTGCTTCGCTCTCCTCCCATCCCCAATTCCTCTGACCCTTACATTTATTTCCTCTTAACTCCTCCCATAATTTAGTACATATTACCCACCCCTTAAAGACATGTACATTAAAAACCCTCTTCCAATTTCAATCCTCTGTCAGTTTCTGCTGCAGCCCATTCCATAGACTTAAAACTTTCTTTGAAGAAATTCTAGACCCACTTTTTTCCATACATGCTCCTACTTACCAACAGTTTTATCCATCCATTCACACACACACACACGCACGTAAATTATAATACATATCAACACATACCCACACCTTTACCCATCCGTTCAGGCACATGCATCACACACACACACACACACACACACACACACACACACACACACAAGTACCAATACCACAAAAGCACTTTTTAGATGCTCATATAACTACTTATAGCTACTACTGGAGTACTGTCCTTCTCATCAACACACATTTTTTGTTTCCTCCCTTGTCTACACACACTACTCACTTCTTCACCAGCCCTTATCAACTAACCTAACCACTCTCCACTATCTTATCTATATACCACCCAGCAATTTTTTTCTCTCCATTTTTCATAACACTCCTTTCATTAATATACCACAAGACCATCATCTTACCATACCTCCACCTTCTTCTACCTACCATCTACACTCTTACCATCTCGACTCAAAACGACAGTACGTCAATTATTACCAATTTGTACACTCACTACACTAGCTCACTTCACTAGCTGCCATAATATTCCCACATCATATCCCAAATCCATCACAAACATACACATATTACATTACAAAGCTCTCTTTCTCTCCCTGTCTATCTCTCCCTCTCTGTACCAATGTACATGCTCATATCTATTCTCTTATACATATATTAAAGTTAATAGCACTTTTTTAGCAGTACTGAAAGTCAGATACAAATACAAATGGCTCCATACCTCTATTCACTCCACCTCCATCCTGAAATTTAGTAGAGATACTCACCTTAACCCTGGCTCCACACATCAACTACCCACCACGGCCAACTCATTACTTTCCAATGCTCCCAACACAACTTTCCCATCAGGGAATACATTTAACCTCATTTTTTTCAACATTAACCTCAGAAGTATCTGCAACAAAATTCACGGTACCACTGCTTCTCTAGATTCTTACTCCCCAGATATTCTAATCGCCACTGAAACCTGGCTAAAATAAGAAATAATTGACAATGAAATTATTCCCCCAGGTTTCAACATACTCAGAATGGACATGAAACTTAAGTGAGAAGGTGGTATTGCTATTATTTACAAAAAAAAAAAAAAAAACTTAGAAAATAACTCCAGCCCACCTAAATATCCCAAAATGTAATAATGCTAAACTTCTGACTGCATACCTCCAAATCAGCCAACATAAATCTATCTATATCTCAGCAGTATACATCCCACCATGGAACAACATTACCACAGACAAAAATATCCTACACTCGATATATGACAACAGCCTCCAAGAAATCTTCATCTTAGGTGACCTCAGTGTAGACTGTTACTCCATACACAGCAGCAGCAACCCCATGGACTCAATGCATCTATTTGGCTTCAAGCAACTATTAAGCTCCAACACCAAAACCTAAAAATGCACTAACAGGCAGTCCACACTGGGCTGGATATTGACAAACAAACCCCATAATATAAAATAATCTGGTTGTTTACCAGATACTAAAAGTGACCACCTCCCAACTTATGTAATAAGCCAACAATATGGTTCAACCAAACAAATAATCTATAAACCAGTATGCAACTTACCCAAATTTGACAAAGACATGTTTATTACAGCTCTACCACACTACAACTGGAATGTATTAAGAGTAACTCCCCTAGATGAAGCAGTTACTCACTTCAATTGCACCTTACTAAAAATACTAAATGATTTAGCACCAATTATGACAAGAAGAGTAAAAACTAATATAGCACTATGAACCAAACTCCACTCTCTCTCCTTAAACACAAATAAAATAAAGTTACAGCCCAAAGCTCAAAATGAAAGGATGGTCTTTTACTCCACTGAATTCACACTTTTAGTTGAAACAATCAGACACACAGCTGATTAAGCACTTTCGCCTAGCATTACTGCTAAAAAAGCATCTTCAGAGTCAAATGTAGTAGTGTAAGGCACCCTGTTTAAAAAAGTAGGTGGTAACATAATTATGACATAACTCCTTGATTGCTGTAAGTCAGTCACCCTCTCTATGGTTTTTCACCACTTTATCAATTGTAAAAAATATAAGCTTGTCAAAGTTGGTGCATTCTCTACTGTGCATATAAACAGCACTACTTAGTATACCTTTTCTAGTGTCCCTAGTCTACTTTAAAATTCTTTCATGTAGGGTTCTTACTGTTTTCCCTACGTAGAATGCTGGACATGAAATACATATTGCAATGTATACCACATTTCTAGTTTTGCAGTTACATCTTCCTGGACATTGCAAACATCTGCTGTATGTCACTATTTCTACGTAGGATCCATCATTAATATATCGACATGTACTACAAAAGCCACATTTACTCATTTTTGATGCATAGATCTCAATGTGTGGTTCTTTCGCCCTTTCTAATATTTCCTTAATATTGCTTCCCCTACTAAATACCACCCTGGGGGATGATCCCAACTTTTCTTTTAATGCTTGATCAAAGACAGTATTCACGCATTATTTACTGTCTTTGCTAACTTGTGGGAATCTTGATGGTAAGGAATAACCATAACATCATTTTTAGGTACCTCACAATCTTTAGCTCTTCCACTGTTTATTTTTACCTTCAAAATAGGGAGAAACCTGGAATTTCGGTTTCTCATAACTTCACTCTTAACCGGTATTAGTAACTGCAGTAGATAACTTCTTTCCTTGAACATTCCTACAGGTATATGCATTTCTTCTTTAAACTTGTTATCATTGCTTACTAATCTGGACAGGCTGACCATTTGGCTTTAATATGCACAGTAGAAAATGCACCAACTTTAACAAGTTTATATTTTTTAAAATTGATGAAGTGGTGAAAAACCATAGAGAGGGTGATAGTGACTTACAGCTTCTGATAAAAGAAACAGAATGGCAGCTGAGATTAAATGCTAAAGAAAAAACAGGTATATATGATAGCCTGTCCATTATTAGCATTTTAAAAAGAAAGAGCTAACCAGATATAGGCTTTACAGAAACTGTTTTACCATGACAAACAACTTGTGTTATTCACCATACTGTTATATTAGCTAAATTGAATTGTGTATAAACAACAGAACAATATTTTAGGAAATAATTATGGAGGTGCTGATTCTAAATAATTTCTATCTAGTGTCAGTTTTGTATTTTAAATATGATGTTATGTGAAAAATGTTAACTAATTTTAACTGGAAAACAGAAGGTTAACACTGGTACTCAAGGAAGTTATTTCATAATTATGTTACCACCTACATTTTTAAACAGGGTGCCTTACACTACTACATTTATCTCTGAAGATGCCTTTTTAGCTGTAATGCTAGGCGAAAGCGCTTGGTCAACTGTGTGTCTTTGTTTCAACTAAAAGTGTGAATTAAGTGAAATAAAAAGACCACACTTTCATTTTGAGCTTTGGGCTGTAACTTTATAATATAGCACTACGGCTGACAAAGGAGGCCAAACAGCTCATGCTGCAAAGAGATAAAGCATGGAAACAATGGTATAAGAATAAAACACAACATGCCTACCAAAATTGTAGATATCTCAAACAGTACCAAGATGTTTGTTAAATCTGACAAGAAATTATACTACAGTAATCTCCAACAAAAGCACCAAAACAACCTTAAGCTTTTTTGGTCCTCTCTAAATAAACTATTACATTCTGGCCATACCGCTACACCCTGGTCCTTCTACTTCAAACAACACAGAGTCCATTATCACTCAGTTCAACAGTCATTTTATCCAGTCAGTTCTATCACTAATCAATGACCACCTCACTTCACCCCCTCCAACTTCCATCTATTCACAAAAGAAACACACTAAGTTTTCAGCCCATACCAACATCAACCATAAAAAATTATTAGCCAAATTAAATGCAACATCCTCAGCTGCCGATAGCCCTGCCACCGAGTTCTTCAAAATAGGTGTAGAAGCACTAGCCTTCCCTGGCTCCACTCTGATCTACAACTCAATAACTGAAAATTATGTCCCATCCATCTGGAAAACTTTCATTATTATACTCCTTCCCAAAGTACAGACCCGTTACTCTCCTATCGTCCCTCTCAAAAATCCTCAAGAAATGTATTCACTTTCACCTTATGAAAATTATAACCAAACACAACCAGCATGGCTTCAGACCCAACCACAGTACTACTACAGCCCTCCTCAACTTCAGCAACACAGTAAACCAATACAGAAATGACTGCAACCTTGTTTCTTCAGTTTTCCTTAACCTTTCCAAACCATTTGACACAGTGTCCCACCCAAAGTTCCTTTCTGCGCCTGCAACTCTAGGTCTCACTTACCCCTCCCTCTTCTGGTTTCACAGTTATTTATGCAATCGTCAGCGGGCAACAGAATCTTTCAGCAGTTCAACCCATTTCTGTTGGTGTTCACCAAGGGTCAATATTTGGCCCTGTTCTATTTAATATTTTCATAAATAAACTTCATATCGCTACAACACTTGCCACTCCCGTAGAATACACTGAGGGTTCAATCCTTACTTGCTCTGCCCCACCCCATCCATAACAAAATTAGAGGAAATCGCTCAAATATTTTTCACTGACATTGAAATATGGCTAAAAATTCTAACTTGTATTTAATGCCAAAAAAGCTTATAACAACACCTTAATCAGAAACACACATTTCATATCACCTCAAGTAATAACCCAGAAATAGAAACCATAAGCCAAACTAAACAACTCAGAGTCATAATAGATAACCTTAAATTCACCACATAATTCATTCCATCAAGAAAACTCAACAAAAACCTTATCTCCCTCTATAGGGCCAAACACTACCTGACAGATCAAGCAAGGATTACCTTAGCAGCAACATACATGCTTCCCTCTCTATTACATGCTTCCCTTATTCTTACAAATATCAACACTACATATAAAACAAAACTAGCCTCCTGCTACTAGAAAAAAGCTACATTTGCAGCCAACCAACCTTATAAAATACACCAATGTCTTGCATTACGTCAATTAAATTGGCTTGAACTCCCAAACAAGCTGACATACTCAAAGTTAATCAATGACCACAACTTACTGTGCTCTCCAAAGGCCCAGCATTGCAAAATACTCTACTGTACTATTCACCCACTACACACCTTCCCTCTAGCAATAATGTCTTATTATGTATCAGTAAGACATTCAACCCTACTGGAGACTCTCTCTACTCCCATTATGTATCAAAACTCTGGAATTAAATCCCCATACAGTTACAAAAGATAGAAAACTTAAACACTTTTAAAACTTTGCTTAAATAGCACCCATGCCAAAGATGGCTCTGTTTTTCCTGCTCAGCTGGCTAGCTTTACTCAGCTTACCTGTCTCCAAGTCTTACAGCCACTCTTCTTCCCAATCTTTTGTGCCTTATCACTCCTCCTCATACTGCTCTAATTTCCTCAACTCTTCCACTTCCTCCTTCTCTAACACCCACCACTAACTACAATTCCATCTCTGTCCATTTAACCTATGCTTCATTTCCATAATTTCTCTTTTAATATCTCTCAATTTTAAGCTACATTACCACTTGTCTGTCTGTAAATTATAACTAACCTTAAAAACACCCCAGTTTGAGATTTCCCCTGCAGCCATCACACTATAAATACATTAACTATTATTTGATTTTTCTTCTAAATGATTAGCCAATTTATGTTCATTTCTCTTTTGTGTTAAAATGTTATGTTCATGTAAGAAATATTTAAAAATCATGTAATAAGCTCATGTACAGATGTTTTATCCTGAAATTATAAATGTGTTTTAATGTGTAACTTAAATGTGAAACTTTTCTCCCAGAGCATCTGCCTAAAATGAGTCTTACCTAGTCAGAGTTTTCCCAGTCAACAAAGACAAAATACATAATAAAATAAACTGCTGCATACTTGGCAGACATACATATGTCCTCCAACTGTTTTCTTGTAAAATGCTTTTCCAGTCTCTCTTATCAATCTCTTCTAAACTCCTCTGTTGATTCTTAAAGTTATCATTCAATATTTTATATCCCTTACTAATTATCCATTTTTAACAGCAGCTTCTCTTCCAGAATTAAATAAACCCCCCACCACAGCAGATCTTTCACTTAAGATTTCCTTTTCTCTTTCTCTCTGCCTATACTCTGATATCAACCCCTACTGGGAAAAGCAGTCTTTAACCTGCAGTGCAAATGTCTACTTCCCTACTATCTTTTCCTTTCTAGTTATTTGCTTCCAATACCATGGTTCCTTTGCAAGTTTTCTACAGTAAATTAAAAACAAAAAAAAACCTTGCTTATTTTTAGCACCCATGCTTACAGTCATTCCTATTCAGTACTTTTTTTGTAAACAAAAAGATGATGATGGTACACATATGTTGCATTTGGGTCAACCCCCCCCCCCCCCAAAAAAAAAAACTTTTTCCCCTGCAAACCTCTTTCATAAAAAATAAATAGAATCTTCTCCCTTAATGATACAGCAAGTGAAGTCATTTCCTCAAAGCAAATTATTAAGGATGATAGTGGATAATAATTTCCAATTACTTGGAAAATGGCTACTTGCTATGTGGATTATTAATAGGAAATGACAAATCACTGTAACAATATTCATTTTTTCTTCTTAAGGCTGCTCCCGTTTGGGGGCACCACAGCAGATCATCTGTTTTCATTTCTTTTTGTCCTCTACATCTTGCTCTGTCACACCAACCACCTGCATGTCCTCTCTCACCACATCCATATACCTAATCTTAAGCCTTCTTCTTTTTCTCTTACCTGGCATCTCCATCCTTAGCACCCTTCTCTCAATACACCCAGCATCACTCCTCAGCACATGTCCAAACCAACGCAATCTCACCTCTCTGGCTTTGTCTCCAAACAGTCCAACCTGAGCTGACCCTCTAATATACTTATTTATAATCCTGTCCATCCTCGTCACACCCAATGCAAATCTTAACATCTTAAACTCTGTCATCTCTAGCTCTGACTTCTGTCTTTTTGTCACTGCCACTGTTTCCAACCCATATAACATAACTGGTCTCACTATCATCTTGTAGACCTTCCCTTTCACTCTTACTTTTACCAATCTGTCACAAATCACTCTCGACACTCTTCTCCTCCCACTCCACCCTGCCTGCACTCTCTTCTTCACCTGTCTTCCACTCTCACCATTACTCTCAACTGTTGATCCCAAGTATTTAAACTCATCCACCCTCACCAGCTCTGCTCTCTGCATCCTCACCATTCCTCTGTCCTCCCTCTCATTCACACACATATATTCTGTCTTAGTTCTGCTGACCTTCATTCATCTCCTCTCTAGAGTATAACCCCACCTCTTCCAGGGTCTCCTCAACCTGTTTCCTATCCTCACTACAGATCACAATATCATCTGCAAACATCATAGTCCATGGGGACTCCTGTCTGACCTCATCTTTCAACCTGTCCATCACCAATGCAAATAAGAAACAGTCAGAGCTGATCCTTGAGGTAATTCCACCTCAACCCTGAATGCATCTGTCACTCCTACTGCAGACCTCACCACTGCCACACTATCCTTGTACATATCCTGTACCACTCTTACATACTTCTTTGCCACTCCCGACTTTCTCATACAATACCACAACTCCTCTCTAGGCACCCTGTCATATGCTTTCTCTAAGTCCACAATGACACAATGCAACTCCTTCCGACTTTCTCTATATACTTCATCAGCACCTTCAGAGCAAACATTGCATCTGTAGTGCTCTTTCCCAGCATGAAACCTTATTACTGCTCACAAATTATCACCTCCCTTCTTAACCTAGGTTCCACTACTCTTTCCCATAACTTCATGCTGTGGCTTAATCAATTTTATCCCTCTGTAGTTACTACAGCTCTGCACATCACCCTTATTCTTAAAAATTGGTACCAACACACTTCTCCACTGCTCAGACATCCTCTCACTTTCCAAAATTTTATTAAACAATCTGGTTAAAAACTCCACTGCCATCTCTCAAACACCTCCATGCTTCATCTGGGCCAACAACTTTTCCATTCTTCATCCTATCCAAAGCTGTCCTTACTTCCTCCTTGCTAATCTGTTGCACTTCCTGATTCACTATCCCCACATCATCTAACCTTCTCTCTCTCTCTCTCTCTCTCTCATTCTTTTCATTCAACTCATCAGAGTACTCTTTCCATCTGCTCAACATGCTCTCTTCACTTGTGAGTACATTTCCTTCATCCTTTATCATCTTAACCTGCTGCACATCTTTCCCAGCTCAGTCCCTCTGTCTAGTCATTTGATACAGGTCCTTTCTCCCTCCTTAGTGTCCAGCCTTTCATACAACTTGCCAGATGCCTTATCCATAGCCTTCACTATCTCTCTCCACCATATGCCTCATCTCCTTGTACTTCTGACAATCTCACTTCTTTGCCAACCTCTTCCTCTATATACTCTCTTGTACTTCCTCATTTTACCAACAGGTCTCGAAGTCCTCCTTCCTCTGTCCAGATGTCACACCAAGCACCTTTCTAGCTGTCTCTCTTACCACTTCTGCTGTAGTTCCCCAGCTATCCAGTAACTCTTCACTGCCACCTTGTGTCTGTCTCAACTCTTCCCTGAACTCCACCTCACAATCATCGTTTTTCAGCTTCCACCATTTGATGCTTGGCATTGCCCTCACTCTCCTCCTCTTCTTGATCGCCGTCATCCTACAAACTACCATCCTAGGCTGCCTAACTACGCTTTCCCCTGTCACCGCTTTACAGTCACCAATCTCCTTCAGAATGTACCTCCAGCATAGAGTATAATCCTCCTGTGTGCAATTTCCTCCACTCTTGTATTTTAACCTATGCTCCTCTCTCTTCTTAAAATGCGTATTCACCACAGCTATGTCCATTCCTTTTCACAAAATCCACTACTACCTGACCATCTGCATTCCTTTCCTTAACACCATGTTTACCTATCACCTCATCCCTTCTGTTCACTTCACCAATATGCCCACTGAAATCCACTCCAATCACCACTCTTTCACCCTTGGGTACACTCTCCACCACTTCATCCAACTCACTCCAAAATGTTTCTTTTTCATCCACTGCACACCCAACTTGCTGAGCATATGCACTAACAACATTCATCATCACACCATCAATTTCCAGCTTCATAAATATCACTCAGTCTGACACTCGTTCCACCACCAAAACACTCAAAACCCTAAAAACCAAGCATGAACCAAACACCAAGTCTAGGAGGTCAAGTAAAACAGAACAAACAAAACAGTGGATCAGGCAGGCAGTATTTTAATCCTCATAAATGCACTACAAATCCTTAGTATTTTCGCCCCAAGGACTTCATCAGATGATACAAACATACTGCTATACTTTCCTTTTTATACCCATAAGCCCCCCCACAATTAATTTATTAGTCAAACAATTAACCAATTATTTGCAATTTTTCATAAATTATAAAATGCAAGGTCCCATAAAAACTTAAAATTCAATGATAAAATGTGAACCTCTGCTATCTCTGAAAAAAACAAAAAAAAAAAAACAAAAAAAATCTTGCTTTTTTCCCACTTTTCTGAGATTTAAAAAGTTCAGTTACAGGCTTGCTGTTCTTGAACTGTTTGTAAGTTTCTTGGAGGCCATTTTTTGTTTGGGCTAAAGGGAAGTCTCTCTGTTGATCAGTGGCAGTGAAAAACATTGAGCAGCCTGCCTGCCCCTGTGGGAGTGGTTACTGACTTGAAACTGTAGTTTTATTGGCCATTTTGGGTCAATTCCAAACTCCTTCATCTTCCTCTCTTAAAACCTGGTTGCCTTGTGGTTTTGGCGTCTTTTCAGGCTTGTTGGCTGTTGGTGAAGCACCCACCAAGAGGAGAAAACGCTGAGAGAAGAAAGGAGCCACTTTTGAGATTTTAAGTATTT
Source organism: Protopterus annectens (assembly GCF_019279795.1). Taxonomy (NCBI): domain Eukaryota; kingdom Metazoa; phylum Chordata; order Ceratodontiformes; family Protopteridae; genus Protopterus; species Protopterus annectens. The sequence goes on from NC_056737.1 coordinate 1,262,968,336, forward strand.
TTCCTCTGTTTATTTGCTAAGTTTTTCTGCATAGCCGCCTATTTTGAGCATTTTCTGGCTTGTTAAACTTGATTTCTGCATTAGTAACTGTATTTAGAGCACAACCTAGAGCTGTTTACTGAATTTCCTGTTTGCACTTATTTTTAAAATTGTTTTTTTCTCAAAACTTGCATTTTATCTGTCTTTGGCATAGCACTCCTGTGTGGGGTCATTTACTGCACTGTTATAACTTGTTGATACTTGCGAACCTCTGCTATCTCTGAAAAAAACAAGAAAAACCAAAAAAAATCTTGCTTTTTCCCCACTTTTCTGAGATTTAAAAAAGTTCAGTTACAGGCTTGCTGTTCTTGAACTGTTTGTAAGTTTCTTGGAGGCCATTTTTTGCTTGGGCTAAAAGGAAGTCTCTCTGTTGATCAGTGGCAGTGAAAAACATTGAGCAGCCTGCCTGCCTGCCCCTGTGGGAGTGGTTACTGACTTGAAACTGTAGTTTTATTGGCCATTTTGGGTCATTTCCAAACTCCTTCATCTTCCTCTCTTAAAACCCTCTTTTGCACAGTTTTGCGCGTTTTTGTTCATAGCCAACAGCGGGCAGTGCCGCCTAATTGGGTTTAAACTATTCCTGGCTCCACAAAGTCTGCTCTTCACTTTTTCCCTTAGAACTGCTCTATCTCTCAATTTAAACACCATATTCTCATTCTAAGGCCCTTCACTGGTCCAATTAAGTAAGCCTACAAGTTAGCACTATTAAACCATAAGCACTGCTTACACTTATACTCTCTACGATTACCCTGTCCTCTATTGGTCCGTCTTAAATTCAGTTTCCCTATATTACTCTAGCATGTCCAAAGGTCAGTCAATGGTTTCCTCTCCAGTCCAGCTGGTGAATCTGGGAATTTTGAGGCAATGTTACAACTGTCTCATGTACACGGACAACCCTCTCCTCCTCCAAACAGGTTCAAATATATGCGAGAGATGCAACTATTTAGCGAAACTGGAGGCCGAGCTCTCTCATCTCAAAACTGGTGTAACCAGTCAGGAGGAGAAGGTAACCTCACACAACACAATTCCAGTATCACACAGTCCCACCACATCAGCGAACCAAACACATAAATACACAAAAACATACTCTGAGGCTCTAAATAAAAATCTACCTAAGCAACAGAGACCTCCAAAGCAGACATCCAAGCAAACGCTACCTCAAAACAAAACACGCACAACACATAGCCCACAAAGTCAGTGTGCCAAGCAGCCACAGCCCTTAAGGCTGAATAACACACCTGATACTTTTGTAATAGGTGACTCTATTGTCAGACACACTGACGTCCCGCTCACCAGGCTGAATAAAGAGAAGGTCATGGTGAGCTGCCTGTCGGGTGCTAGGATCCAAGCACTCAGGTCACTCCAAAGCAAATACAAATATGACTCAGTCATTGTACATGCTGGTGTGAATGACCTGAGACGTACCTCCCTGGACTACATGAAAAGAGACATAGAGGAGCTCTCTGATCATGTAGCCCAGGCTGGTATGACCCTGACCTTGAGCAGCATCTTACCCTCACCTAGAATGATGCCACAGTACAAAGACAAAATGATCGATTTTAACAATTGGCTAAAATGTTGGTGTCATTCAAAGGGGATCCAGTGTCTGTCAGCCTGGGATGACATGCTCGACAAGCCACGTTGCTTCGCTAGGAACGGCTTGCACCTGTCACCACTGGGCTTTCGGATATTGGCAAAGGCTCTTGCCACCCCCATAGTGCCTTTTTTAGGCAAGGCTCAAAAGTCAAACCCACCCCCATAGACGGCACAAGGAACAAGAAACTAAGGGTAATGCTGCTTAACGCCAGAAGTCTTAACCTAAAGATGCATACACTCAAAGCTCTCCTCAGTATGGAGAACATCGATATCTGTGCAGTGACAGAAACCTGGTTCAAGGCTCCAGAGAGTCCCCCAGCACAACAAGGCTATACCTCATATGCTTTTTGGCCCCAAAACCCGGACCGAACCACAAAAGGAGGGGGAGTTTCCATATTTATCAAGGATATCCACACCTCCAGGTTAGTGGCATTGCACGAAGTATCGTAGACCATCCATGTGCAACTAACAGTGGGTAAAACTGCTTTTCAGTTTATAGCATCCTACAGACCACCCTCTCAAAGTCAGGAATCCCACTCGGCTTTCCTGAAAACACGGGAGAACATGAAGATCTCTCCGAACACCATTATATTGGGCGACTTCAACTACCCAAACATTGACTGGGAGCACTACTCAAGCCCCAGCACCTTAGCCCAAAGGTTCCTGGAAATTATAAACCCAAATGCTATGGAACAACTAGTCACCACTCCCACAAGAGGGGACAACATACTAGACCTGATCATTACCAACATGTGGACTCTATGCTCCACACCAGAAGTATATCCCTCCTTCATAAGATCAGACCATAAATTAATTTCACTGGATGTCCACATCCCGACCCCACCCCCAGCCCAGAAAACCACAGTGAAAAACTTCTCAAAAGCGAACTTCTCACTTCTCAAAACCGAAGTGGAATCCTTCAAGGCCCCAGGGCCAGTGGAAACTATGGCCCAAACTGCAGAATCCTATATAAATGCATTCTACGGACATCTCCAGGAATGCATGGCTCATGCTATCCCAAACAAAACCAAGACCCAATTATCCAAAGGCAGGCGTCCAGTCTGGTGGACCCCTGCCATAAATAAACTGTACAACAGAAGGAGGAAGCTACTACATGATAGAGCAAAATCCCTAATAGGGAAGGCATCTCTGATCAGTACTAGCAAAAAATTACGATCCCTCATAAAATCCTCCAAGGCCAGCTTCGAGAGAAAAATTGCACAGGACACCAAAGACAATCATAAGGCTTTTTTCAGTTATGTTAGGAACCTGGGATGCAACTCCCAGACATGTTCTGAGTTGATTCTAAACGACAAAAAATACACTGAACCCACAGACATCGCCAATATCCAGGCAGACAGGTTCAGTGCAAACTTCTCCACCCCCTCCCCCCCAAAAGAGCAAGTATCTATCCCCCCAAAAGAGCAAGTATCTATCCCAGCAGAGGGCTGCCTCCCAAACATCTCTGATGCTCAGGTGAAGGCTGCCCTCTCCAAAGCAAAAAACACTGCTTCCATGGGACCAGATGGCGTCCCAGGTTGCGTCCTACATGAACTCCAAGAGGAACTAATCCCTCAAATAAAACAGCTATACAATCTCAGCCTCACTACAGGATATGTGCCCACAGAATGGCATACAGCAACAGTAGTCCCACTCCACAAAGGTGGAGCCTCTACGGACCCTGGAAACTATCGCCCCATAAGCCTGACTAGCTTAGTCTGCAAGGCTATGGAGAGGATCATCATGGAGCTCATAAACAAAGACATTGGGGACCTACAGACACTAGATCCTACCCAGTTCGGCTTTGTCAAGGGCAGATCCTGCCTCTTGAACCTGGTTGACTTCTTCGAAACAGTCACCAAAGCCATAGATGAAGGGAAGGTAGTCCACACAGCCTGTCTGGACCCTGCAAAGGCATTTGACACAATACCCCACTTGGGCATCATAGATAAGCTATCCAGCTTAAATATAAACCCCTATGTCAAAGATGGGTTGCAAACTGGCTCAAAGACAGAACCCACAGAGTGAGAGTTGCTGGAGCCATGTCAGACTCGAAACCGGTCACAAGTGGCATCCCACAGGGTTCTGCCCTGGGACCACTCTTGTTCGGTATATACTTTTCCGAGGTACAGGCAAACGTGGGAGGACTATGGCTCACCAAGTTCGCAGACGACTGCAAACTGGGTGCTATAATCGACTCTCCAGCTGACACAAACATCCTTCAAAAAGGTCTCACAGAGACAGATAACTGGTGCCAGCGCCATGGTTTAAAGCTAAATGCCAAAAAATGTATAGTCATACCCTTTGGCAAAAACAATGTGCCCACAAATTACCACATAGGCGGAAACCCATTAAGTACAGAGAAAGTTATTAGGGACCTGGGGACCCAAGTTGATAGCAATCTTTCCTTTGAAAACTACATTGCCAAAGTGGTTAGAAAGACCTTCTAAATAGCCCACCTCATCACGAAGGGTTTCACATCTAGATCAAGAGAGGTAATCGTGCCCCTTTATTCATCCCTCATCAGGCCCATCATAGAATACAATGCCCCTTTTGGGATGTGCCTTACCCGACACCTGCAGCAATTAGAAAGACCCCAAAAGTATCTCACCAAGAGGATCAAGGGTCTCAAACAGATGCCATATGCTGCTCGGTTAAAAAAACTCCAGCTCTACTCAGGTGCATACCGCCTATTTCGAGGCGATCTATGCCTGACATACAAAGCTATGTCAAATCCAGAATTAATGGACATGCTCCACCTCAGTAAATCTAAATCCCTTAGAGCCACGCTCGAGGGACTTGAACCTCAGCACAGAAATAAATAGAACTTGCTTGAGGGACAGGTTCATAACCCAGAGGCTCCCTTCGCTTTGGAATAGAATTCCAGTTCATGTGAGGCAGAGCACCTCACTGAATCTCTTCAAGAAGAATCTCGATAGGTGGATGGGGGATCGTAGGTTTGTCCCAGGGATTACTCCCGTGTCACTATTAGACAGAGGCACAGTAAACTAAACCTTAAAAAGGGCACAGTATACTCAAATCAAGGGGTGGCGTAAGCCATACAGAATCGGGCTAGGCTTATAACTGCCCCAGGGCAGATAGCCTAGTATGAACCTATGAACCTGTAAAGGTGTAAAACAGTACATATAAAAATATTTGTAAAAATGTTTTTAAAAAATATTTAAAAACACAGATGTACTTAAATGTATAAATGTAACCCACAATGTGTGCAATACTGCCCTCCAGGGGACATTTCCCCAAAGTCTATAATTTAGCAGCTCTCATCCTAAGTATAGGGACAATGGAAATATGCTTGTTCAAACTCGGGGACCGGTTGGCTTCAAGAACCAACTGCCAAAAACATTCCCCAACCTCAATCTTATTTTCCCAGGGACCTCCCCTTGGATCTTGGTCCACTTTTTCCAATTAAAAAAACCCCAGGTAGCGCAGTGGTGGTGCTGCGGTAGCGTTGTCGCCTCACAGTAAGATGCTGACCGGTTCGACTCTCAGCTAGAGCGTCTTCTGCGTGGAGACGTGTGAATGGGCGTACCTTCGTTGAAGGTTGTGCGTTAGGGCTGGCAACTCAGCACGTAAAAATCAACTGCCAATCATTAGCGGACCAGAGTTCCGCTGTGGCGACTCCTAACCGGGAAAAGCCGAAAGACACAACAACAACAAGCATGGATACAAGTTAAAGAATGTTTGTACAAGGCATTTTGGTGTCCTTATTTCTTTTTTTTCCCCTGAAACATTTTTGTTTTTCAAATACAGTTGAATAAATTCCATAGTATTTGTATATAACATCTTAATAATTATGTACATTATTTACATCAGCCTAACACTATAACAGAGTTCAATATATACAATTACATTGTAGGTATAAAAATCCAGTTATTAGGGTGTATCTGTTCAGTTATTGTAAAGTGCCAATCAATGATAAGACTTTTTTCCATGGGTTGTTAATAAATGGCTTAGGATGGAATTCTTAATTCTTTAATTTTAATTTCTAACAATGCTGTGGTCTTCCGTAGGCTGTAGAAGTATAACAAAGTCGGCATTGTGTTTGTATTGCATCTTCTTGTTGTACACTTCCTTGAGATTGCAAGTATTGTCCATACTAGATACATATTTGACTCATTCAAATGAGGACCTTCGTACACATTTAATAATACTAGAGCTTTAAATAAGTTAAACGATTCATTAAGCAAAGCTTGTAAAAAGTTTTAATACCATTCCAAAATGGCTTAATTTTAACACAGTCAAAAAATGTGATTCCAGTCTGCATTCTGTATTTGCTCACACCTCCAACATATTCCCTTTCTGGAAAAATTAATTTTAGTAATTCTATCTGGAGTTAAGAATGCTCTGTGCAAGCATTTCCAATTAAAAACTTTCCAGTATTGTGTAAAGGATGTATGTTTTATTGATCATAAAATATTTGATTTAATTTCTTCAGTTAGCTGTAATGAGTGTCCTTTTGTTATATAATTCCAATATGAGGATTTGGGTGTTGTTTTATAATTTATCAATATCTTGTAAAATTTCAAAATACTATTTTCCATGTCATAATCATTATATATGATTTCACATAGGTATTTCATAAGTTTAGGTATTTCTTTACATGAAGAATTACTAATTATTCTACATAAATCTTGCGAATACGTCAGAATGCTTTGCATAGTTAGCCACTCTTGTTGTGGAATTTTGTATATTGGTTCTATTGTTTGCATATCCAGAACTTTTAGTTCTTTGATACATTGGAAACCATCAAACAAATCATTTCTATTCCCAGGAATTAATTTCTCTGTATATTTTATGTGGATAGCTCTTTGTATCTATGAATGGTGTTAAAGGATCAAACCAGATTTTTAAATCTATATTTGCATTAATAATTTTCCTAAATTAGTCAATGTAATAATTAATCATACAAGTTTTAGTGGGCTTAGTTATGTTATATTGCATACTAATGCATAATATGTGCCATGGCAAATTGTTTTTATCTGTTATTTGAAGTTTTTTTTTTTTTTTTTTTTTTTTTTTTTGCAAATCAAATTCATTTATTGATATTACAGTTAGTAATTCTTTCCAATTTGCAGAAAATTTGGACTTAACCAATCTGAGATTGTTTTAGATATTGATGCATTTATATATGTTTATATATGTTTCTATATCAGGAAAGTTTAATCCTCCTTTTCCATGGTCTATGGTGTATTAAAGCTATTCTGTTTCTTTTGGGAAACCATAAAAATTTTACTAGGAATGAGTTTATTTCTTTGAGTATATTCCTTTCTGGTAACAGTTGTATTGTGAAAGCTATATATAGAATCTTGGGTAGTAAAATCATTTTTATTAACTGTAGTCTATCTTCAAATGTTAATATTATTTTGTTCCACTTTTGCAAAGAGATTTTAATTGCATTGATGATATTCTTGTAGTTTTTTTTAAGACTAATTCATTATCCTTGCATAACTCAATTCCTAGATATTTTAAGGTAGATTCTTGTTTCCCTATAATGTGATTCCCCTTCGTCTGCAATTCTTGTTTTATTTATTTAAAAATAAAAACTATGATTTTGATTTATTGAAATGGAGTCCTGAAGTCCTGTAAAATGTGTCAATTAAAATATCTAATTCTTCTAATATCTCTTTTGTATTGGATAATGTTAATATGTCATCAGCAAAGAACATTACTTTAGAATTGTATGCTCATAAACAATTACTCCTTTGATTTTTGTATTGTTATGTATTGAATCTGCCAATATTTCAATAGCCAAAGCAAACAGAATAGGTGACATGGGACATCCTTGTTTAGTACAATTTCTTATATGTATAGATTCAGAAGTGAAAGTACCCAGCTTAACATATGCTAAATTATTTGTATATATATTCTTTAGTAGATGAACAAAGGAAAAGGAAATTCAAGTAAGACCAGAATTTTGAATAAATAGTCCCAATTTAGAGAATCAAAGGCTTTCTCTATATCTAAGCCAATTATGAATGTTTCTTTATTTTCTTTATTAACATAATATATAAGAGAAAGTATCATTTTAATATTGTCATGTGTGTGTCTATGATATATAAATCCAGTTTGATCATTATTTATTGTTTTGGATAGTAGTATTTGCATTCTGCTAGTTAATACTGTCATAAACATCTTCTAGTCATTATTTAATAATGATATAGGTCTATATGAGGTACAGAGGTTTGGGGATTTGTTTTCCTTTAGGATTGGTGTGATTAAGGAATATCTCCAAGAGGGTGGTATTAAAGATTGTGACTGAATTTCTAAAATAGTTTTATGGAAGAGGGATAGTATCTTTGAAGGAAAATGTTTATATATTTCCATAATTGTGCCATCTATACTTGCAGCTTTATTATTTTTATCCTCTTTTATTGTATCTGTAATTTCTTTGTAGGATATTGTTGCTTGCAGATCTAGTTTTAATTTTTCTGTTTTTTTATATTAGAACATTTTAATCTAGATTTAACTGATCAATATGTATATTTTCATTTTTGGAAATGTTCCATATAGTGATTTCTAAAGGCATCACGAATGTCACCTATATCCGAGACATTTTTCCCTTTCTTTTCATGTAAGATACTTTTAATATTATTTGCTTTTGATTGTATTTTGATTCTTGTGGATAAATTATGCAGATATTTGGGAGAAGTGGCCAAGGTATTAAATTATGTGTTAGAATTTCATTGTATTGTTTACTACTTCTACTTTCTTTTTCATCTCCAATTTTTTCAGCTTTTACTGACAAAACTTTGGATTGTAGATCTAATAATTCAGAATCCCATTCTCCGATTTTTTTTATACCATGTTAGGGCTTACCATATATGTAAGCTTTTAATGAGTCCCATATCATTATTTTATTGATATTTGTGGTAATTCAAATAATAACCAGGGCTTGAACTCTTTAATTTTAATTATATATGCTGGAATTTTGGAGTTAAAGATTAATGGTTTGTACCCATTTTGAAATTTTAGTATCAATGAATTGTGGTCCAAAATGGGGCAAGCAGTGATTGAGAAATTAATGATTTTAGAGTGTAAGTCATGGGCAGCAAATAGTTTATCTATTCTAGTTTGGGTACCAAATCTGTGATCTTAATGGGAAAACAACAAAGATTTATCTTCTTTAAATTTGAAAGTATCTATAAGATGAAATGATTCTACCCACTTGTTTAAAGCTTTGATACAGCAGATGTAAGCAGTGGTCTTTTATTTGTAGTTTCAGAAATATCAAATATACAGTTAAAATCTCCTCCTAATATTAAGCTGCCTTTATAATTACTGGAAATTAAATCCAAGTGTTTTTTTAACAGTTCCTGATCCAGTGCCTGGGAACCAGTATTGATTGGCTGGGGTCCACATTCTGTTATATATACTACTGCCATAAGGCCTTCTTTATCTTCATACATATAAATGATTTCTGGGTTAATCCCATTTGTTTTCCAAAAAATTGTTACCCCTTTTGTCTTTGTCTTATAAGTGGATTGTGCCAATATCATATATTTCTAAGGATTCCATTTGTAATTATTTGTTTTGAAATGAGTTTCTTGAAGGAAGACAATTTGTGCTTTGTTCAGTTTTAAATATTTCAGTATATTTGATCTCTTGCTATGATTGTTTAAGCCATTGGTATTTAAAGATAATAAAGTTAAGTCAATCTTAGATTATTTAGACTATGTATTTTTTGTTTTATTTTGATTATTAAACATTTTCCTCTGATAACTATAAAGTATATGTTTGAGCTTTTAAAGGAACTTATCAGTTTTATACTTTGAGTGTTTACCAATAAAGTAATGTTTTGGTCAGACATACTAAAAATATTTTTGTGAAATAACAAATTTAAACTAATAAATGTTAGCAAAACTAAGATCCATACTAGCCATGGAATGAAAATCATTCCTAATCTGATGGATAAACCTAAGTCCATCAGATTATCACTCATACCTTGACAATCCAGAACATCTGAGCTCCATAAATTCAATTATCATATGGAGAATATTTGCAATGGGAATAAGCAATATTTATATTATTTTGAACAGATATAGTACTATTGTAGATTAGACAGAATTCTAATACAATATAAAGGTCTACTTATTGTATAAGCAAGTAATATTTACATGAAAGATAGATGAAAAGCAATTCAATCATAGTAAGTAGGGTTATCATATATAAAACCTCAGTAAAAGATTATAGCACACAGTTATTTAACATATTCATCATTATTGATGAAGTCTTTCAAAAGCACACAGTTATTTAACATATTCATCCTTATTGATGAAGTCTTTCAAAACGTATTACTCAATATAAATAGATGGTATAGTTATACCTACTGTTTATAATACAATGTATTTTACTAGATATATCAGAAGTTATATCTCATTGCTTGCCAGCATTTAAGTAATCACTTTGTTTGTTGCTAACTTACTTAAAGCATCAAGTTTGTTTTATATAAACACTGATGAAAGTTAGTGCATTTTAATTATCAGTGCATCCCCCCCCCCCCCCATTTTCTACACATAAGTATTTTCATATCTGTTATTTCTCATTATAAAATGAGTGAAATTACAGGTTCAAAAGAACAAATTCACTTATTGTGATTAATGATAAGTTCCCACTCCATGTTCATAAATTGCCATTTTATGGCATATACTGAAAGTTTTTAGATTTAAATGGCAACATTCTATTTTGTATAATCAGCAAAGGTTAAACTGAGTGATTATTGTCAATTTAATACTATTTGTTCAGAATGTGACATTCCTAGTTGAGGCTTCTATTGTTTCCCTTGAACAACTTTTGTCAGTTCGATGTAATATATAAAACATTAGTTACCTTGGTAACAGCTTAAGTATTATGTATGGTCAAGAAGCATTACAAAACCACAGTTCAAGTTAAAGCAATTATATGACTTGTTATGCACATTTACTTATATGGGAAAATCATCATGCTTCCCCTTGATGCTCAATGTAGTGTATGTCATTTATGACAAGTTAAGACAGTAGTGTTATTATACACAAGCCCATGTTATTAAATCCTGTCTTTAATATCTAAATTCAGCAGACTGCTTCATCTTAAATGACGATTATATATTTTATGTCTAGATTTACTAAAATCATACAATACATTACTGTGCGTTTTTTTTTTTTTTTTTATGGCTGTTGCTTAGTTATTTGAGATTCCACAGGGCTGTAATGATTATTCTTATTATTAGCTCCTTCCAAGCATAGTTATACAGTCCATAGACTTTAAATTATGAGACCCTTCTAATTTCTTATTTGTTATAAGTTTATTTCCATCCTTACATACACACATATTAGTACTTCAAGCACGGGCAACAATGCCCATCTAGTTTTGTCAGAATACCATTCATTAGTTCATGTGGTGTATTTCCAGACTGTTCTTAAAAAATCCAAACCAATATTTGTCCTGTTCCATTTTACCAGCCTGTTCCATGCAGTGGCCACTCTGTCAGTGATCCACTCAACACACTTTCTATTCCCACAGATATTTCCACAAAGGAAATCTGATGACTCTCTAGCACTCCCCGGTATCCCCAAACACCCCTAGAATCAGCTATCTCCATATTCCCAACATGTCTGAGCAAGCTCACCTCCCAGACCACTGCAAAGGGTACTTCACAAGACCAAGTGCTCTTAGTCTTTCACAATAACTCAGACTTCCACTCTTATGCAAGTCCTTAATGATCAAAATACATTTTAAATATAAAATTGAGCTTTGTTTATTTTTTTTATCAAGAATCAACTAATATTATATATATATATATATATATATATATATATATATATATATTTTTTTTTTAACCCCAAAACGTCATTGCCGAGAATCATCTCGGAGGCTCCTCAGAGCCATTAAGCATTATTGTTACTCTGTCTCTGTTACCATAGCAACCTGGGAGTGTCTGTTTCTATTAGTGTGTCTGTATACTGCATACCACAGGCTTGTGATGCACCTGAAGCAAAGCTTCAATTCACTGCAACTTCAAGCCTAAATTCCCTCCCTTTCAGCAAGGCAGCAGCCAGGAAAAGAACGGAGAGTAAACAGATAAAAAAAAAAACTCCCAACAAGCAGCCACAACAAGAGATAACACACTCCTCCAGCCCTCCCACCTCTCACTCAGCAGACGTACAAACAAACCACTCTCTGTCAAAATATCCCAAATCAGAGTTCTATCCACCCCTTCCCCTGGTTCCAGGCTAGAACACCAAATGTCTCTTCCTAATACACAAGCATCAGTAAACCTCGATCACAAGCCACAACCCACAGCTTCCCGGAGACGGAAACTGTAACATATAACAGCTGCATCCACATACACCATGTCAAGCTTAATCAAACAGCCCTCAAAGCTATGATACCTGCCATAATTAATATTAACTATGTTTAGACAGAATAATAATGACATTTGTACTAGCTGCCAGACACAACTGTATCCATGCACACCATATCAGGATTGATCAAACAGCACTCGTAGCTGTGATACCTGCCATAACTGATATTAACTATATTTTGACAAAATGATGACATTTGTACTAAGAGCTTGCTACTATTATTTAACCAGGATATACATGACATTTCTAAATCATACTTTAGCTGAAGATGGCATTAGTCTCCATGCCAGCATTTTTTTTTTTCAAAACACTCTACTGTTACTGCTATGATATGTGATGTTAATTTGTTACATTTGAGTTGGAACTCAGATGAATGGTACCTTGTTGAATTAGTTAATTAATTACTTAAATTATTATAAGTAAAATCAATGAAAAATGAACAAGATAAGTATTCATTGAGTTCAAGTAGGGGAATAGAAACTTCTATGTTTGTATTATATGTTGCTTTGTTTGGTTTATATATAATGTAAACAGTAACCCATCTTGACCTACCTTTGTTTGTGAAGAATTATTGGACTCTCTGAACATTCTGAATAAATCATTACTGTTTCTCAGTTGTTTAAGAATCCCTCCTTTTTTACGTATTATCATAACCACATTCGTTGCACGAGAAGCAGCTAATTTCCAAGCCCTTCTTCTGACGACATATGCTGGCAAAGTTACTTGGCAAACGTGTCAGTGAAGTGGCTGCTACTACAGCCACTTTTATTTCAACACATTTAGCTGCATGGGGAAGTGAAAGACCACATATTTTACCGCTTTCAACCCACTCGATAATACGTAATTACCGGTAGCTCTGGACAGTCCAGTTTGTAAGACAGTTTGTAATGGCAATGTGTTAACATCGGTCCCTATTTTCAGGGAGTTTAACCCACAATTTTACAATTTCCACCGATTTCATCTAGTAACAAATTAAGAGGTATGCGAAGAATAGCTAAAACAAGCTACAGTGCTGTTACATCAGTGACTGCAGTTGTTATGGTGCCTTGCTTATTGAGGGTGGTATTTGCCTTGTGTTTCTTTCACTTTACTTCTTTACCTAGGTACAGCACAGCAGTAATACATTTTAAATATAAAATTGAGCTTTGTTTATTTTTTTTAACAAGAATCAACTAAATGAGCTAAACGAATCCATACAACACAAAAAGTAGATTCAGCTTGCAAATGTCAATTTCTTTTGACAATATTTAAAGGAAGATGGATCTCAACACTTACAACCACACACTGCACATCAACACAACATGGGATGAGACGTCGGTACCGAAATTCTGACAGTTGGGGCTGCTGGTCTTGATCATATGCAAACTTGTATCTTTTATTATTGAAATAACGCAGAACAGTCAGTAGTTACTGTTTCAGTCAAAATTATTTAGAAAACTTTCTCAGAAAATGGACAACTGTGAAAAACTCACTTCTTCCTTATTATTGAGTGGTTTGCAATGTGGTTGCGATAAAACGCAAGTACCATAAAAACAGATGACAAGTGATGTACCATATCAGTTGATACTTTGAGAGATGTAGTTGTAAGAGTTATTTTTTTGGGACTGCTATCTTGGAATCAGTTTTTTGTTTCTTCTTTCTAGCATCAGTCCAAGGATTTGTTTCTTTTATTCTTTTAAGAGTAGGGCCCATCCATTCCATTTCATCTGGGATAGACACTATGTTGTCGTTTTTGATGACTATAATAGCTTCTTCTAAGTCTTTAAAGGTTCTCATCTCATCGAAAAAAGTATTTTTATCTTGGCTGGAAAGGCCAGCTGTGCTTTAATGTTGTTTTGTTTCAACAGTTCTATTATTGGCCAGACTTTTTTCCTTTGTTCTAGTATTCTGGAACAATAATCACTGTCAAACCTTATCAGGCTTTGATTGTATTTTAAGGGTGATTTTCTCCAAGCAGATTTTAATATTAGTTCCTTGTCCAGAAATGAAAAAATGTATAACTATAGATCTAGGTGGAGTATTTGTTGAGTCAGAAGCAGGTTTCCTCAGTGCTCTATGTGCCCTTTCAATTCCAAATGAAAGTCCTTCTTTCAAGTCTAAAAATTCAAGAATCCAGGTTGTTAAGAATGAAATAATGTCTTCTCCTTCAGTGTTTCCAGGCAGACCAAAGATCCTTATGTTGTTTATCCTTTCCCTGTTTTCTAAGTCATCCATTCTGTTAAACAGCCATGTATTCTGTTTAAGCAGAAATTATTTTTGGAATTCTTCCTCCGAGTCTCCCTTCAATGTCATTTAGAGAAGTCTCTATATTTGTTATTTTTGTATGGTGTTACAGTAATAGTTCCTTAAGAATGTCTGTTTTTGAGAATTTAATTTGAGGTTTTCTAAGTCATTTTTAAAGCCATCCATCTTCAAAGATAGTTCCTATAAGGTAGATGTCATCAATTGCAGTTCTTTTTTCAAAGCAGCATCTGGATGAGAATTCCTTGAGTTGTTCATATTCAGTGACTCAAAATTCACTGCTCTCAGTTGGCCATCTAGGCTCCACCTCGTGTCCTTATTTCTTATTTCATTAAGATGTTCGTATATCCGCCTTTTTAACTTCCGGACAGTTTTACCTACATAAAATACCCCACAATATTTGCAGGTAGCAAGATAAATAACTCCTGCACTATGACAGTTAGAAAAAGTGTTAGCTTCTATAACCCTGTTTCTACCAGCAATATTTACTGTTCCCTTATTCTCAATATAGGGGCACTGGGAACAAGTCCCACACTTAAAGGTACCATTTATCCTCCTAATGGACAAGGTCTTCCTCTTCTCCAGTAGGTCTTTTAAAATCCTGCCCTTCCTATACGTAAACTGAAGTGGTGTTTTGAATATCACTTCCAAATCCAAGTAACAACCACATTTTTGCCAGTGTTTCAAAATAACATCTCTGATGCTTGGGGCATCGGTACTACAATTTGTAACAAAATTCCCCCTTGTATTGGTAGATTCCTCTGTACCATCCCTTATAGGGTTAAGGTCCCCCCTGTCATTGGATGTTATACCTAATATAGGACCATATTTCCCAGATCTACCAGCCTTCACCTCCTTCATCACTTCCTCTATTAGTTCCAATGGATACTTTCTGGTAAGAAACATATCCTTTAATTTCTGACTTTCTACCTCATAGTCTTCGTCACAAGAAGTCATCCTAGAACTAAGTATAAATTGTCCCTTAAGTATACTTCTTTTTTGTCTGAAAGGGTGCTGATAAAGTACAGATAAGAATTGGAAAAAGTGTCCTTTCGATGTATACTGGCCTTAAATTTCATGACACCTTCTGTTTTCTGATCCAGATTGTATTACATATAAAGAAATGCACTATGTGTAAACCTTACGACTCAGTAGTTTGGTTAAGGTAATCAATGAACTCCATTAACTTAGCATCTGTCTCTATTCAAAAAATGCAAATATTGTCCAAATAACGGCTGCAGTAATTCCAAAACCTGGCATATTCTGAGGAAAATACATATTTCTCCTCCCATACTGACAGGACGATATTGATGTAGGTGGGGCACAACATGCCCCCATTGCTACCCCTCTGGTCTGTTTGAAAAACTCCTCCTCAAAAAAGATGAAATTATGGCCTAAAATTAAGTCCATGAGGTCCATACAAACCAAAATGTTGTTCCTGTTTAGTCCTCCATGTTGATGTAGTATCTCTCCAAACCACTCCATACCCACGCTGTGTGGTATACAGAGAGGATAAGGCAAAATACACCAGTAAATTACTATCAAAGGGGACCACCAAACAGAAGAATGCTTTGTGCCAATTTGTCTTTTATTTGTTGCTAGGCTTCTGGGTACAAAGATAAGTGGCCCCTGACTGCCTCCAGAGATAGACAGATGGGCCACCATTCAGGAGCACTGAAAGGGCTTATCAAAGAAAGAACCTGTCACCTTGATTCTGCAGACCCCCTCTGCTGCATGGTCGGCGTCTTCCATTACTACCTTCCCCCTCTACCGTGGGAGAAGATTCACCATGTGTGTCTTGAAAAGATCTCTGAGATTTTTGGAACCACATTTTGCCACTTCCTTTATGACCTTTGGGATAAGGTCTGGCAGGTATGGAAAAACGGATTCCTACGGCAGACAGAGTCTTTCCTTTCTGCTCACACCTGGTTACTGTGTCCTTGACTTTGGGCCCAAACAGAGATAAGCCATCGAAAGGGGCATTCAGAAAGGAAGATTTAAAGGGCTCCACAAAGTCACAAAAGTACATCCAGGAATGTCTCCTTAAGAAAATTCCAGAACCCGCTGCTCTACTTGCTCCATCCACTGCATAAGAGATGAGTATCATGGAGGCGTTGACAACTGAGTTTAAGGTACAGAACTGAGAGGACACTTTATCTGAGAACCTTTCAGCTACTGAACCTTGGACAGTGTCTCCTAGCTCTTTCATGAGGTCTCTCTGCAGCCTAGTAAAATGAGTAAGGTAATTCAGTGATCTAAGGGAAAAGGTCGCTGAAGAAAAAATGCACTTTCCCATATCTGTCTATCATCCAAGACTCCTTGTTCAGTGGATGGACAGAAGATGATGTCTCTGAGAGCTCCTTCTTGGTTGCTGCCATCACAACCATGGCATCTACTGGGACTACCTCGGTTAGAATGGTCTTGTCTGACAGAGATGTGAAAACTGGTTTGGCCTCCTAGGAACAGGTTCCACTGAATATGGAGACTCCCACACCTTCCAAAAAGCTAGGTCCATAAGTTCATCAAAAGGTAGAGACACTCAAGAGGTGGAAGGGTGAGATCCAAAGGCCATCAGGTATACAGGTCTGTATCCTCAATTGAAGGGGTGGTGGACTTCCATCCAGCTCTCTGCTTTAGCATTTCCAGGATGTCTCCAAAGGAAAAACCATCAGGAGGTGACCGTGGGGACCCTTCAGCTT